>NC_059336.1:93488104-93791134 GCF_018350155.1 Leopardus geoffroyi | reverse complement strand
TAATCTTTTTCAGTTCAGATACACCCAAGACAATGAGTAATAATAATAATCATTAAAATCAATAATAATCAATAATAATTAATATAATCAATAATAATCATTATAAAGACTGTTATTTTTTACTACAGATAGTTCCTCCACTCCACTAGAATCTTGAGAGGTGTTAATGTAGAAAATGTAGAGTGTAAACATGGTATCCCTGAGGTGATTATGGATTTCATTGATTTATTTTTTTTATTCTAAACTCCAAGTATATATATTAAAATTCCTATTGGACATACCATTTGGTATTATCTCTGATATTTCAAACTTCTCTTGTGAAATATCAAAATTATCATCCCTCCCTATTTCCCCTATGTCAGTCAGGATAATAAATGGTATAGGGGCAACAATTAAAAAAAAAATCTTATACAATAAAGATTAACACAATGTGATAGATCAAAAAAGGCCCTTTAAAGATGTCCAGGTCCTAATTTCCTGGATCTGTGAACATGGCACCTTTTCCAGATGTGATTAAGTTAAGGATTTTTAAAATGGGGAGTTTATTCTGAATCATTTGGGTTAGTACAATACAAATCAAAGCTTATAAAGCTTATAAGAGGGAGCAGGAGAGTCAGTCAGAGGAGGAGATGTCACAGCAGAAGTAAGAATCAAAAGTCAGAGAGGGAGATTAGAAGCTGTTATGACACTTGGTTCAAAGATGGAGGAAGGCACCATGAGCCAGAGAATACAGTAGCCTCTAGAAGCTGGGAAAGGCAAGAAAATGAATACTCCCTTGGAATGCCCAGGAGGAATGCTGTCCTTCTCAGCAATTTGATTTTGGATTCACAAGACTCACTTCTTTTGAACTGCAGAGCTGTGAAGTAGTGAATTATTGTTGTTTTGAGCCAGTAACTGTCATAATTGGTTACAACATCAATAGGAAACTGATAAAACAATAAAGATTTAATTGTTACAACTATAATCCAGAACAGATTCTCCTTGCTCTTATCCAAGTGATACAGATTTCTGGTATTTAAAATATGTAGTTCTAATATCACCAAAGAAGAAGAAGAGAGATTCTGGGCACTCATACTCAAAGGTTTATGGTAAAGGGACACCTGGGTGGCTCAGTCCCCACCCAGTTAAGCGTCCAACTTCGGCTCAGGTCATGATCTGAGGGTTTGTGGGTTCAAGCCACGCATCGGGCTCTGCACTGACAGTGTGGAGCCTGCTTGGGATTCTCTCTCTGTCTCTCTGTCCCTTCCCTATTTGTGTTTTCTCTCTCTCTCTTTCAAAATAAATAAATAACTTAAAAAAAAGGTTTATGGTAAGGCCTAGAAATGTGTACATCCCATTCAAATATTCAAATGATAAGGGAGCCTAAGACATGTAGTCTTGATATACATCCAGAAAAAGTAGCTGATATTAGTGAACATCTAGCAGGTCTCTGCCATCATCCATCCTCCTGATCATCACATACTTATTTCATTTTTCTCTTGTACATAGAACAAACTAACTCTTTCCCTAAAGAAGACTCCCAGAGTCCCATACAGTCACTGCATTCAGGGCAAGGGTAAGTAAGGCTTTCTGCATAATGTTCGATTATTTCCACTGAAGTCCAGGTGTTTGTTTTTGTTTTGCTTTGTTTTGTTTTTTCTGGCAACCAGTAAACTAAAAAGACAAGTTATCTGTGCTCCACTTCTATTTACACCCCCTTATACAAAGATGTAACAAGGATGAGATAACCCCAATAAATTATCCCTTTTGAAAAAAGAGAAAAATAGGAAACAGTACCTCACAGCAATTCTGAGATTCTTCTGAGCAAATACTGTGAGGGGACCCCCTCTCCTGGAGATGGCAGAGATTTAATTAAACCTTGATTCTACTATCGGTGGGAAATGGCCTCATGCACTGTTCTTCATAGTCACATTGTTCTAATGATCTTTTTTAGAAAGATCCCATTCATAATTTTCATAGTCACATCTGAAACATTGTTGTTCTTAAGGTAGTTACCATTAGGTTGAAAGAAGAAAGCTTGGTGCTGAGAAAACAGAGAAATAAAGCAAATTTGAGAAATGTGTCAAGGTAAAAACTTTAGGTAGAATTCCTGAAACATAGACCGACAAGAAATAATAGTTTAAAAGTTTTGTTAGAATGATATTGGCAAAGAAATCACAAGCCCTGATCCCTTGGCTTCTACCAATGGGAAAAACAAACACATGAACAAATAAAAAACAGCTAACTATTCAAGACTTAAAACAGACTCTGAACTTTGCTTTTTATGATCAGAGGGCAGCTTTTGAGGACTATGCAGTCTCAACGGAGGTCATTTTCCACAGAACCGTAACTCAAAAAAGTTTACGAGTGCCAATGTTTTTCATTGTAGACAACCCATAAAAAATAGGACATTCATGATTCAAGGTTGGTGGTGAAAATTTGATCCCATTTACAGTTGATAATTATTTTCCCTTTTCTATTCTTATCATCTTCATTTCTTCAGGGCCAGTGCATTTCATGAAAGGTTCCAAAATACGTGCATTTTTAAGTGGGAAATCAGAAGGGTGTCAAAGCACAAGGGTATTTTTGAGAGAATAATTTGTGACTGCAGACAAATGGCTGGGAATACAGACTCCGGCAAAGATATGCCAGTATATCATCAGTTTACAAAAGCCAGATAAAACCCACTTGCCCTCACTGGTCAGCATGCCAGAGAGAGAAGCAGGTCACCGATTTTCTACAGGCCCCAGAGTGTTCAGAGAACCTCATCTCTTGCACCACATGAGTCATGTTTACTTCTCCATTTTTTCATACATCCATATGACACATCAAAAAGGAACACATGAGAAATTAAAATAACTTTTTATCATACAAAGTAAGTTACCAAAAGTCATAGTTATTAGCTTGGGCACGGATGACTGGAATTGGCCATTATGACATCTCTCTGCTCCCACCTTGCCCCACTCTCCTTTTTAAGGAGATAAAATCAGTAGTTAAAGAATAAAGGAAACACATTTTTTGCACATATAATTTAATACATAGGTAAATTTATGACCTCACTAGAATTATAGCACAGTTATTCCATTATTGTGAAGTTTTAAGTGAAAAATACAATTACTTTAGGTTGCAGTATTCTCATTGATTAATTGAAAGAAAGAGACTTTTTGACTGCTATGTTTCCTCCCTATTCTAAAATTATGTTTAAGTCCTTTTATCTTCCAGCCTTTTTCTCCTGCCATACCATTTAGATATAAGGACTAAAATTATTACATCTTATTTAGTCTTTCTTTGGTGAGTTTGTTTGTGTAGCAATATAAATAAGTTTCTCAACATCTAAACAATTAGAAGGATATACAGTTGGGTTCTTCTAGGTGGGAAGAAAATAAATGCCTTCAACTTTAGCATAAACACATTAGCTACATGTGAAGATTTAAACCATCTAATTTACATAATGAGCATTTTATGCCTCATTATTTGCACCTGGTTTACAAATTTACTGAGCTTTTCACAACAATTATCAATGATCATATCAAAATGTCAAATGTCCCAAAGTGACATTTCACTAGGCAGTTATCAAAAAGATTTGTTTTCCTTTTGATATTTGTTGACAGTTTAATTTGTTGCAATTTATTATGTAAAAAGAACTATTGACAAAAAAAGTGTCATTTTTCTTTCTTATTTTAGTCAAGGAAAGAATGAAGAAAAAAAGATGCAGTTTAGACCTCTCAAAATCACATTTAATACTGTGACATAAACAAATGCACACATTTAATATATTTATTAAAAAAATAACTAGGTTAGAAAATGCAACCAAAATAAGCATACCAAATACATTTTACACCCTCTCACTCCATAAACAATCACTGTTACATTTTTTTCTATTATTCTTAGCATCTAAAAATTTTAAATCCTTATTCTTAAATAAAATTAGATCAAATATACACCCAGTTTTGTAAGCGTGCTTTCATTTATCAATATATCATAAGTTCAGACAGATTTCTGGTAAACAATTTACTATTTATATTGCAATTCATTGTATTATACTATAAGCAAAGCCTTATTTAGATAATTATAGTATTGCAAATTTTCCTCTTGTAATGAAGACTGTGATGAATATTTTGCAGTTCAATCCCACCTAGACATGTAGACATTTCTTTGACGTAAATACTTTGAAAGTATATTTATAGGTTAAGGTCTAATATAAAATCTAATGCTTTTAACTACTGTTGCTAAATAGCATTTAATAATTATTTCAAGGGAAAACTACATTTACAAATGCTAACCATTTTGACTATCTTTGGATCATTTCTATTCTCTATGTTTTATTATGTGACATTAATGCATTAGTACATAGATATATGTACTCAGCAGTATTATTGAAACTTTAGTCAAACTAATATTTTGAAATATATTGAGCCAGAGGAGTTTGTTTGTATAGGATATCACAAAAATCTTAAAGTATTATTTCAGATAATTAAGAAAAATAAAGTGTTTTTTCTCATATTGGGCAAACATTGGAGTTTGAGGTTGAGTTGTCTGCCATACATGAAAAGAAAAGGGGGAGGTTGTTGAACATAGATAAATATCAAAAAAAATTCATAAGTAAGGAATTAGAGGTTTTCTAATGAAGAATGGTGGAAGAATTAGCCAATTATTGGTTAGGTAGCCCATGATTCTGGAGTTGATCAATGTCTGAAATGTTTCTCTGTGGAATTAGTATATATTTAAAGCTTGCCAAGCCTTCAGTTTTCATGCTGTTATGGAGGACAGCGTCAATGAACCTGATCTTTCTCCTCAAAGCCTATACTAGAATTATATGTAAGGCCCATCTCAACAAGAGAGGGGAATATGCAGGTTACTTGTAGAGACATGAATCTGCCTTGCATCCGTCATTTCTTGAGACCACAAGCCTAAATCTGGACTAACCTAGACTCTCTCTGTCTGTAACACACATGAGAAATACACCCTTTGGATATATTTTAAAACTGCTAATTTTACCCTGGTTCATCTCTTACCCAGGTTTTTGTGTTTTGATTTTGCGCTTTTAAATAGGTAGATGTCACTGTTTTTTAATTAAAAATATGGATGGCCTACAGATTATATAAGCTCTTCCCTCATTTCCCTGGAGTCTAAATACTGATTTAGAACAGGCTTTCCAAGTATATTAGAAAGACACCTTATTTATTTGTGGCATATTTAATACAGACTTTCTCTAAAATTTAAGACCAATATTTATATAATTAAAGATGATAACCAGTTTTTTAAAACGGTAATTAATAATATGCCAAATGAACAACAAGTCTGTCTGGCATTGTTCAGAGAAGCTTATTCAATAGCATTTACTGGACACCAGACCAGCTATGTGCCAGTCCTTTTGTTTTGCTCTTTGGCTAAAGTTACGTTCTTAGGGTCACATAATCCCCCCAACATGTAAGAAATACAAGCCCAGTATCTGAACTCAGGAGATGAGTTCAGTTTATGAGGAATAAAAAATGTACTGAGGATCACCCTTTGGAAAAAATAAATAACCAAAATGTAAAATAATTGATAGTATTAATGATTACAAATGATCTTACTAATGACCTTAATGATTGTTTTTTTTTTATGTGAGCATTAATATTTAGACAAAATCCCTTAGTTTGTAGCTGATTCAGAGCCTGTGAGTTGTGATATCGATCATACCATTGATTTGTTGTCTGGCACCAAGAAAGGCACTTAATAGCTGTCAGTTAGTACTTCTGAAAATATGGAGTTGAATGTGCTCATGATATTGTTTTGACAATTTAGTGGTAAAATGTCAAAATATTCACAAATGAACATATTTTAATAATGTCTTTTTCATGTGTTGCTAACATGAATGCCAATGTGTAGTCACATTTTAAAAACTGCTAATTTGTCCTTTCTTCTATGATGCCCATCATTTAACAATTGATAGAGAGTAGAACTTCCTGGAAACACAATGAAAACCTATTCAAGGCAAAATTAAAAATATATTTTGGTTAATGTTTTGAACCTTTGTATGAATTTCAAGAAAAGTAACAAATATCCATGCTCTGATGATACAGTAAGCATTTACCTCTGTAAAAGTGTGATTTTGAAACTGAGATCTGAGAAAACATGCATAAAAATTAAGTAACATTTAAGAATTTAAAGATACTCTATTACCAGAAAATTAGGGCTAACAGATCTTACAGTGTGAGCACGTGAGCACACACACACACACACACACACACACACACACACACCCATAGTTGAGCTTAGGCTGTAGTTCCTGGCTGCATTAAATGTTTTACATAATGAACTGAAAAAGAAAGAAATGAACTTTTCAGTAGGCACTTATAGTAAGCCAAAGCACAAGGTTTTTATTCACTCTGCCATAATTCATTAATTAAGAGAGAGGAGGAAAAGTAAGAAACCAAAAAATGCATTTAGCAGCTACTATGAATTAGGCCTCATTCAATTTAGTTTATAAAACCATGTGAAGTAGAAAGCAGCTGGGGAAAAAATTTAAGGGTTTTCTGAAGAAATTAGAAAAAATGAGGAAGAGGGCTAAAATGGCTTTCTGACAATTGGGCTAATTAATTATACTAGTAGCATACGATAAAAGTAAATGATAATGTATACTAATAGTGGAGGTCATGTAGTAGACTTTAAAGGAAAACTCAAGGAGTTTGACCACAACCAACTCCAAGAAAAATGACTTATCTAAACTTAGATATGGAAATTTGTAATACAAGAAAATCAAACTGAATTTATTATAGTTAATGGCAAATTTTTGCCAAGGGAAGGTTCATGGTTAACACGAGTTAAGAAAATAAAGGCTAAAGAGGGAGAGTTTAAGAGTGTTTTTTTAGCACCACCCAGCTGAAAGAGAGTATCTGAATCTAGATGATAGTAAATGATTATCAATGTTACATTGGTGAGTGCTTCTTTTTCTTTTTTTTTTTTTTTAGGAGAAAGATGATTAATCAATCTTCTCCAGGTCTCCATTGTTTGGTTAAAATATTGCTTATTATTACTTAATTATTCCCTATGTCTTTTCCCCCCACTTTACCAGGCACAGTGGTTCCAAAAGTGTTGTTACAGAAATGGCAGAGACCATTTATTTTATTGCTTGCTTGCTTGCTTGCTGCTTTATTTATTTATTTATTTATTTATTTATTTATTTATTTATTTATTTATTTTACTTGGATCTCTCTACCACCAAAACAGAGGGTCAGACCTGGAACCTCTAAATCTTCTCCAAGCCCTAGTTTTCTTATCTATAAGATGGGGGAAAGCTGCATTAATAATGGTGATGCTGATAATTGTATGAGCCAATTATGATAATATTTAAAGCCACCTATTGTCATGAAAGTATCTTAATTACATACTATTGTACTGATTTTTACAAAGGAGGTAAATATGCGTGTATATACATTGTAATACTGTACTAAGTATATACACATGTATGCATGTATCGTTACATAAATAGGAGAGGACAAAGCACTTGTCAAATAGCAGTACTGCCAATGGGTAGAAGATGATACTTTAGAACTCCAGAGTAGAGATCAGCACACTAAGACCCACAGGCTAAATCCAGCTTACTGCCTGCTTCTCCGTATCTTGTTTTTCTGTGAGCTAAAAATAAATTATACATTCTTACATGCTTAAAAAGACAAAAGAAAAATGACATTTTGTGACACATGAGGTATGATATGAAATTCAAATTTCAGTGTCCATAAATAAAGTTTTATTGAACATAGTCATATTCATTTATTTCAGTACTGTCTATGATTACTTCTGTTATAACCAGTGAGTTGAATAGTTGAAACAGAGATCTTATGGCCCAGAAAGCCTAAAATCTTCACTCTCTTGATCATTACAGAAAAAGTTTTCCAATCTTTGCTCTTGGTCATTTCTGTAAATATTTTTGTGAGTTTCCTGATTTTTCCAAATGTTCGAAATTCAATTGAAATTATTTGTATAAAATTAAAGTAACTCTGTATTCACTAGTAATTATAAATCAATTTTAAGTCACCATTATACTTCATTGAATTTGTGAAAAATGATTTTTATATATTTATTTTAAAGTTATTACTGTTAGTTATCACTATTACTATTAAAATAGAGTAAATATAGATACCTTAATTTGATCACTTCATTTAAAACAAATTTCCAACTGATATTACTTTGAAATTTTAAATGAACATTTTAACAGTGAAGATTATGTGCTTGTTTTCTAAGATTGGAGTGGTCAATTATATCTTCTGGTAGTGGAAATATTTGGCAAATTTTAAGGTTAAATAACACAAATGAGCCCAAGGATTATTATGTCTCACATGTAGCCAAAAAAATCTCTCTTACAGAGATTTCTTTCTTTACAGAGGCATCCAAGGAGCATATTCTGTCCTTTCTTTCAAATATCAAATGGTTCACCAGTTATAATTACTGCCTTCCTTCAAAAACGACCTCCCAATGAGAACACATTGAATTGAAATAAAAAGCGTATTTACTTCTGTGAAATAAGGCAATTAATTATGGCCTTTAAAGCATGAGTTATTTGTGCATTCTCTTGTATTTGTACATTCTTAAATAAGCCACATATATATGTATATATTACGTATTTATATATAAATAGTAGATAAATAAAGCATGTAGAAATGCAAGGCATATATATGCATATGTATAACCTCCCTTACAATACTCATCCTCCAAGTGAGAGAAAAATGTCTTCATACTTTAATTCTTCTTCAAACAGTTTACTGGAAACATACCATTTATTAATATCCACTATGCTATATATTCACGTATATATGTAATATAAAGGAAACAGACTTTATATCAATTTTATTTTGAAATATAGAAAGAAATCATCTGAAAACCTTATAGCCAAACTTCTCAGGTGTGTATTCATTTTGAATATTTATGTTTAGAGAAAGAAGTGAAGTAGGGGGCTAGGAAAAGGTGAGATTTTAATATTCTAAGAACAGCCAAATAAATAAAATGGCATATAACCCATTATGCATCAACTTCTCCAGTAGACAGCAATTTTGTAACCTCCTTTTGCCATGTATTCTGCTTCTGTTCATTAGATTGGGGAATCTAAATATTATACATAATTCGTGCCTTTGCTCATGCCTTTCTAGCTATGTAGAAAACTTTTATGCATTGCTTTGATGAGTAATGTGTAGTTTAATGATGTTTATTCTAGGGTGGCTAGTGTAAATTGGATTCCAGGAATTTAATTATAGATCATCTTGGTGCCTCCTTCTAGGAGTCTAATAGAGAGACTAATTTGATTGCTGGTTTCAGGATTTCATTGGAAAAATTCCCCAAATGGGATTTCCTGTCTATTCTCTGACATTTTGTTTTGGTAGGATGGCCAATGTTGTAGTTATTAAGTGTCAAGGACCACAAATTTAACTATTTTGTTCCTTTTTTTAATTTATGTTTATTTTTTTCCTTAGCTAGAACTGAAAATTTTTAGATGTAAAGAAACAGACTTTTATTTTAAATTAAAATTAAAGGCATTTTCCACAGGCAACAGGTTTGTGTGAAAGGTGCAAGAGTGAAAAATATATGTCTTCTAGTAATTTTTCTTAGTCATTAGAATTGCTATTATGGAAAAGAAAAGAAGAATATATTTTTTACTTGCAAGTAATAGACTTATTTAATATAAAACTATGAGTCTTTCTTGTGACCAATTTTAAGGTGATGTGTGATTCCTAGATTTGGAACAAATAAGCAGTCCATTACTGCACAGTGGAAGGACTATTGTGAAGCCAAATGGGTTTTGGAACATTCAGGGGAAACAGAGATATATTTAAGTTTCTTTGATTTGAGCAGGTACTTTTTTTTTTCAGACTTGTTTTTCAAAAAAGTTGCCCCCTGCCTCATTTTGCCAATGCTTCCTTTCCATTATAAGGATGGGAAGAAGCAAGAAAACATTAAACACACAGAACAGCTCAAGGATGGTGGAGATTTGGAAAAAAAAAATTCAACCACATATTTTTTAGTATTTAATTATTTTGAGAGGGAGAAAGCAGGGAAGGGGCAGAAAGAAGGGAGAGAGAGATATCAAAAGCAGGCTCCACCCTGTCAGCCCAAAACCTGACACAGGGATGAATCTCATGGTTCATGAGATAATGACCTGAGCAGAAATTGAGTCGGATGCTTAAGGGACTGAGCCACCCAGGAGCTTCAAAAAGTTCAACAATATTAATCACATGTAAATACTGTGAAGTCCTGGTCTAAATCCTTGGATACCTCTTAAAAATTCCCTGCACTTAGCCATGATCTTCCCCAAACTTTCCTGTTACCAGCTCATTCTTGACTTGGGGCCTCAATGGGTGCCCTTGACCACTAGAGATGCTAGATTTTCAAGGAAAACCAGAATTTCCAGAGAATTTTATGACCTTAGAGATAGCTTATGGCCAATGACTGACCTGTGGGGAGGAGAAAAGTCAGTCCTCTTGGCCTAAAACTAGTTTATACTCCAGAGTTCCCTAAGACACCAGACAGAGTCTGGACATCACCTGAAATCATGTCTTTATTTGGGTTCCTCCCTTTCCAAGCATGCTTTCTTCATTCCATGATGTATTTTTCCTACAGCAGTTGTTGCTCAATCATTTACAATAATTTACACTCCCATAGTTGTGTCTGTTTTCTGGGATAACCCAACACTAAAACACACACTCACACTGCACAGAAAGAGTGAAAGTCACTATATTACATCCTAAGAATAACATGCATTTTCACAATCAGGTCTAGGGTTGAAAGACATACCTGTCATTTAAAGTATGTTTCTAGATGACTGTTAAGATATCTATGGTCAGAGAAGAACAATGAATAATTTTCCTTTTGCCTACCTACCCATATTTATTAAAAATGGCCACCTAGAATATTGTACGGGATGATTGACATTGAAAAGGATTTTGTTTCTCTATCAAACATTAGAGAGGCTGGCACATAAGAAAAGATTAACAAAATATTGTCCAAATATCTGTCAAATAATAACAAAGGCAAGAAGGAAATACTTGATTTGGTGTATAACTGTGATTTGGTGATACTGTCTAATGGGTTTTGTTTGTTTTTTAACCAAAGTAACCCAATATACTTTGTTATTTTCATTATTACAATGACTCTATGTTATTATTTTCTACAAACTCTATTTCCAGAGAGGTTTCCACTTATAAGGAGAGCACTAGTGCCTCCTGACAAGTACCTATTTAAATCACCAGAAGAGAAGGCCCAAAGTATTCTTTATACCGATGATCACCCTAAAGACACATCATCAAGAAATTCAGCTATTTTTCTGACTTTCCTATAAACAAAAAAATACATCATGGTTAGAGAAAGAGGTATGTTGGAGAATTTTTTTTCTCCTAAGAGAATGCATTAAAGCATTAAAAACAAACAAACAGGGGCACCTGGATGGTTGAGTAAGTTAAGCATCCAACTCTGATTTTGGCTCAGGTCACGATCTCATGGTTCCTGGGATGGTGCCCCTGGGATTTTCCTTCTCCCTCTCTGTCTTTCTGTCCCTCCCCCACTCATGCACGTGTGCACGCTCTCTCTCTCTCTCAAAATAAATGAACATTAAAAAAAAAAAAAAAAAAACACTGAATCAGAGACACTGATGGATAATCTATATTATTTAAGCCAAAAATAAAGGTGCTATAAGAAAAAAGGCATTTAAATCAGACCCTGTATATAATGCCTATAATAAAGAAGCTCATTACTCTTTTATCAGAATGGAGAGTCACTGTAAACTGTAACCTTGTAAATGATAATCAATAGTTGGCTGTTGGGAATATTGCCAAAGTCTAACAAACCCTCAGTAGTGATGGACATTTAAACTTCAATAGTTTCTGTGTCTGAAACTTGCCTGTGTCCTAAAGGAAATCTGGTTTCTAAGATCTCAGCTATCATTGGTATTTTACTGGTAATAACAAGAGGATGCTAGAGAATTCATAAATGCAATGATAAAGAGTAAATACTCTGGAGTCAATCTGGAACCGGGGTCAATACTTAGATCTGTGTGACCTGGCAAAGTTATGTAATCTCACTAGGTCACAGATTCTTCATTGGCAAAATGAGGTTCATGGTTGGTTAACGAAGAAGCAAGAGAGGTAGGAAAAGAGAGATAAGGTAAGAGAGGAAAAAGCACATTTAGGAATATCTAATCAGTATATAATGGCCTAAAATATTAAGGCTGAATCAACAATGTTAGCAAACAATGAATACTTGCTTAGTTTCCAGGTTTTATTTATTAATTGATTGTTTTCAAGTGGAAAATTTTAACATCTACTTATACATGCACATATACATATTTAACAATTGAAAATACCTGGAAGCAGAAATTTTAAAAGAATGCTTACATTTTAAATCATCAAAGTGAAAACTACAAGTATTATCCACACAGCCAAACATTAAAATGAAAGAAATTTTAAAACTAAAAAAATGCATTACTACAAAGCATAAATAAGGTAAAAGAGGTAAGTCAAGCATAACAATTGTAACAATAAATGTCAGAGTTTTACATGACATTGTAAATCAACCCAGTCTGTCAGACCCAGCAGAAAAATCAAAGGTTACAATATGTGGCATAAAAATGATAATCTGAAGTGAAATGAATCAGAAATAGGAAGCAAAATGTACAAAAATGATTTATAAAAATCAATACAAAATAAGTAGAAGTTATAATATTAATACTAAACCAAAAAGTAAAGCAAGAGGAAAATAAAAATACTACCAATCTGGGTATTTGTGTTAAAGAATGGAGCTCTTCTGATAAAGATATGCATCATGAATATCTCTAGCAATAATATGAATAAATATATCAACAAGTACATATGTGCATAATTTGTAACTGCTGTGACTTACACGATGACTTATTTACCTACTTTTATGTTTGACATTTTAGAGATATCCACACTTCACAATGTATATGTATATTAAACCATCATATTGTATACCCTAAATATATATATAATTTTTATTTGTTAATCATACCTCAGTACAGCTGTGGGGAAAGTGAATAAATAGGAACTGATGTAAATAGGTCTTCAGTAATGAGGTGGTGGGATGTGGGAGAGAGGAAACATACAACCATACTATGATTAGGCCTGTCTTTTACTGACACTATGCACCTGATCAGTAAGTTTTAGCCCCACCCCGCTCCCCGCCCCCTCCAACCTGTAGATGGAACAGCATGGCTAGAGTGGACTGAAGTTATTTATTTCCTTTCTTCCAGGTCAGTTAAGCTCTGATAATAACCCAGAAGGTTAGTCTCTGGTTAACTAGTTTCCTCTGAGGGCAGACCTTTTTAAGAGAGTGCTTTGGCATATTCCAAAATGGTTCTTTTTTCCTTACCCCTGAAACCTGAAAGGATTTGTCTCTGACATTTGCTGTGGGAAACTGGTAGGGTTCCCTGAGGGAAATCTAACAATATTATGCCTCCCCACTCTCATGACTGGGTTCTTTTGGAGTTGATAACTCTCAGAGTTATCTGCACTAAGCTTCCAACAATCTTTTGGTTATAGTTTAGGTTTTTCTTACCCTTCACTTATTTCCCAGGGTTGAATCCATTCACTCCTTGAGTCTTGGCTCTGGGAAGCCTCAACCTCCTGTGTTCACCTCTGTCATTCCAATCCTGGGGCCAGTAGAATGCACTGTGTCCTCCACTTTCTTATGGATCCAAGGAGAATTGTTAATTTCTCAGTCTGTTCAGCTTTGACTTGTTGTTAGGATGCAGTGGCAACTTTCAAGCTCCTTACGTGTGGGACCAGAAACCAGAAATCATCATGTTACTTCTGAATGATATTTTGCATTACAACTAAATTGTAAGAGTCTTAAAATTATTGGCTTTTACATGCTACCACCAAAGTATGGCACCTTGGCATACTGAATATCCTATGCTGAAAGAATTTAAGAAAAAAAAAAGGCAGAAATAGTAAACTCAGTCTGACCTCCCACTTGCCTGTCTTGCCTAAAGTAGGTAACATAATTTCCATGTTACAGATATCCTCCCTATGCAGGAAGGAAAAAAAAAAAACAACAGCAACATTCCTAACATCGGAATTGGGAAACTTGGGGCCAAGAAATCTGTGCAAATAAACCTTGTTAAACTAATCCTTATCTTCCTAGTTACTTCTTTTTTTCCCCCAGTTCTACTGAAATAGTGTTGGTATTACTTTAGGGTGTACAACCTAATTACTTATGTATATACTGAGAAATTATTGCAACGTTAGGTTTACTTAACATTTATCGCCTTACATAGTGACAGTTTTTTCTTGTGATGAGGAACTTTTAAGATTTACACTCTTAGCAACTTTTGAATATACAATACAGCATTTTTAAGTATAGTCATCGTGTTGTACATTACATTCCCCAGAACTTATTTATCTTATAAATAAAAAATTTATGAGGTACCTGGGTGGCTCAGTCAGTTGAGTGTCCATTTTTGGCTCAGGTCATGATCTCATGGTCCAGTTCAGGCCCTGCGTCAGGCTCTGTGCTGACAGCTCGGAGTCTGGAGCCTGCTCAGGATTCTGTGTCTCCCTGTCTGCCCTTCCCCTGCTCGCGTCTCTGTCTCTGTCTCTGTCTGTCTCTCTCTCTCAAAAGTAAATAAACATTTAAAAATTATACAGGAGGTTATGCCTTTTGACCACATTCGCTCAATGCCTCACCCCCAACCCCTCACTTCTGGCAACCACCAAATTGTTCTTCTCTATTTTTATGAGTTTGGGTTTGTTGTCGTTGTCGTTGTTGTTGTTGTTGTTATTTGATTGCACGTATAAGTAGGATCACACAGTATTTGTCTTACTCTGTCTGACATTTTCACTTAGCATAGTGACCTCAAAGTCCATCTATGTTGGCACAAATGGCTGGATTTCCTTCCATTTTTATGGCAGAATAATATGTCATTGCATATATATACCACATATTCTTTTTCTGTTCATCCATTGATAGACACTTAGGTTGTTTCCTTAGTTGTTGTAAATAATAATATGCACAATGAAAATGGGGCACATATATCTTCTGAGTTAGTGTTTTCATTTTCTCCAGATAAATACCCGGAAGGAGAATTGCTGGATCCCATGATAGTTCTATTTTTAACTTTTTAAGGAAGCTTCATACTGTTTACAATAATTGATGAATTTACGTTCCCACCAACAGTGCATAAGGGTTTCCTTTCTCCACATCCTCACCAACATTTGTTATTTCTTGTCTTTTTGATAATAGCCATTATAAAAGGTATGAGGTGATATCTCACTGTAGTTTTGATCTGCATTTCCCTGAGGATTATTGATGTTAAACATCTTTTCATGAAATCATTTATAGGTCTTCCTTGGAAAAAAATATCTATTCAGTTCCTGAATAGCTCTGGATACTTCTGGTCTTCATTCTCTTGTGAAGGCTCCCATGTACATGTCAAAATTCAACAAAATTTGTGGGGTTTTTTCTATTAATCTCTCTTTGTCGGTTTAACTTTCAAATCCAGCAAGGACCCTAACAGGGTCAAGGAAATCTTTTCTCCTCTACACTGTCCCCAGACTTGCTACTCTAGTAATTAATGCAATATCATGTTGGACATAAAATTTTACATGTATTGCTCATTTCAGATCATATTCTTTATATAATAGAACTAATAAGCATGCAAAACAAAAAGATAAAAAATATATTACATTGAAAATTTTGTTTGTTGTTAGAATTAAATACTATACCACTATTAAAAATTGATCTCCAAATAATGTTCAAAGATATGTCCCAAATACTTGAATAATGATATTAAGTAGTGGAAGGAGAAACTCTAACAATGTAGTCTCATAGTTTAACATAAATTGATCAGTTATCATTTATATATTTATTATGAGATATTTATCTGAATTTAACAATTAAATTATGTCCTTTCTTCCTAGCAGGACATTACTAATAACAGTAGGTGGGAAAGCAGAGATGAAAATGTTTCATTATTAGGGGTGCCTGGGTAGCTCAGTCAGTTAAGCATCTAACTTCAGCTCAGGTCATGATTTCACAGTTCACAAGTTCAATGCTCAGATCGGGCTCTGTGCTGACAACTCAGAGCCTGGAACCTGCTTTGGATTCTGTGTCTCCCTGTCTCTCTGCCCCTCCCCCACTCATTCTCTCTCTCTCTCTCTCTCTCTCTCTCTCTCTCTCTCTTTCTCTCTCAAAAATAAATAAACATTAAATTTTTAAAAAATATTTAATTATTGAGCAGTTAGTATATATGTGTGTGTGTAGCTCTGTGTGTTATACACCCAATGTTGTTAAATCATCATAATGACACTGTTAGTTATACCCTGTCAGAAAACTTCAAGAGTTCAGAAAGCACAAGCACTTACCACGTCTGGGTGTAGTAGTTCTGGATTTCGAATCTGGGTTTTTCTGTCCCGTAAGCCTTGGTGTTCTGTGAGACCAGACTATGATGTGAGCAATAGCCTTTTCAACTAGAAGCATGTCATGCAAGGTATGTTGTTGTGCAGGACAGTCTAAATGAGGAAATGGCAGTGAGAGAGCTTAACCCTTCTCGGCCATCCTAAACTCTGGTGATGTTCTTCAGGACTTCTCAAACTGCCCCTGTTTCCGTTCACTGCAGACCCAAACAAATGAAATGAACTACCAAACTGGAAAAAAGAAAAGGCTGTTAGGTAAACTATGTGATTTTTAGGAATACTTGACTTGTGGAAAAAGGCTCTTGAGAAAAAAAAAAAAAATACCATAGATACCACATAGAGATATTTCATCTCATCCTTAGAAATAAATCCCTTTGGTTTAATAGCATTTCTTTTACAGTGCAAATGCTTTGCCTTCTTTATGGCTCAATCATAGGTATTATGAGTAAGAAAGTCCATTTAAATGATAAATAAAGATCAACTGTGAAGGAAAGGGAGTAAAGTTAATGGACTGAGAAGTAGAAAGAGATGATTTTAGAATATTGTAGTGAAGGGCTTGAATATTGAAGTTTGAAAGAAGCAGACAGAAGGGAGAGATAGAGAAGCACAAACTTGGGCATGTTCATTTTGTTATTCCAGTGCCCAGAGTGCCATCCCTAATTTACAGCCTGACAAAGAGCCTGAGTGAATCGGAGGATGTTCTCTTTTCTACAAGTTCTTATTTTCTCCATGAACTTTTCAAATATTCATGCTAACAAAAAGGTTTTCATTTCATAGGAGAAATTTAGAGCAAGGCAAGCATTAGTAAGTAAGTTGGCAGTTGGCTCAGCCATTCTATTTCTTCTTCGTTCATTCTTTCCTTTATAGGGTCCTTCCTTCCTCACTTCTTTCTTCCTTTTTTTCTTTCCTTCCCTCCTTTGGTCCTTCTCTGCACAAATATTCATTTCACTTCTTGAGTGGGGTAGATCCTTTGCAAGATGAAAAAAAAAATGAGACCTCATTCCTATACCAAAGGAATTCATAGTCTGGTGTTACTATTCCTATACTTAAGTACAAAGAAGGAAAGCCGGTTTCACTGTACATTTAAAAAAAAAGGTAGCAAGTTGACTAAATTTTACATTATGAATCAGAAATGATAGTATATGTGTTTATTTAGTATTTTAATTTTATAAATGAAGAATATCAAGATGATGATTAATAATCATCTTTAGTTAGACGGTACATATAGATGTTGGTAACAGGATGTTGGCACTTGTGCTGTCCTTAATATAATCTTGCTCTTCATATATAAATTCTTCAATTTTTAATTTATTTTCTATATAATATGATTTCTATGCCTGTGATGTTTATTATATGGAGGCATAGAGGGGCTCACACTCTGAGGCAGTGTCCGCCAGAGTCCTTGGCCCAGATGGAAGGATGTTGGTAGGTGGTATTGTGGACGGGAGGGTCAGGGGAAGGTAAGAAGATGTAGCATAAGTTCATACATGCAGCTGGATGTTTATTTGTGTGTGGATTACTTTCTGTGGAAAGTATTCATCCTTTTCATCAGATATTCTGAAAGGTCTGTGACCCCCCCAAACTTAAAGACTATAGACCTAAATTCAAACATAAATATGCTACTTTTAATTTCTTTTTTTTTCAAGGTTTTATTTAAATTCCAGTTAGTTAACTTACAGTGTAATATTTATTAGTTTCGGGTGTGCAATTTAGTGATTCAACACTTCCATACAACATCCGGTGCTCATCACAAGTGGGCTCCTTAAACCCCATCACTTATTTCACCCATCCCCCCACCCAACTCCCCTCTGGTAACCACGGTTTGTTCTCTATAGTTAAGAGTCTGTTCCTTGGTTTGCCTCTGTCTCTCTTTTTTTCCCTTTGCTCGTTTATTTTGTTCTTAAATTCCACATATGAGTGAAATCATATGGTATGTATCTTTATCTTTGACTGACTTATTTCACTTATCATAATAGTCTCTAGATCCATCCACATTGTTGCAAATAGCAAGATTTCATTCTATTGTATGTCTAAGTAATATTCCATTGTGTACATACCACATCTTCATTATCCATTCAGTAATGGACATTTGGGCTCACTCCTTTTAATTTTATTGGCTCTTTCGTATATATTTTCAGGCAGTTCCACTAATAGAGATTTTAACAACTTTGGCAAACACACCAAGAAAAAAAAAGACTATATTAAATTGAACTTTTCTCATGCTTTCAAACTCTCTGCCTTAACATAGCTCTGCATAATGCACTCACAATAAATATAGTTTTGTTCCAAAATTTTTATTTTATATAATATCAAGATTGTACTCTCTACGAGTACATTTACAGAGATTAACATTTTGGTTTTTTAACAAGGTAAGGATGCCTTGACCGTTTTACTCTATGTAAATATTTGATTTCTTATGCCTGAGGGAAAAATATCATGTAGTTTATCATTACTATTCCCACCCAAATACATTCCTTTTCAAAAAAACCGTAATTTTGCACACACTTTTGCTCATGATATCATATGCATATTAACACTGATCAGTGAAAATGACAGTGATAGCAACAGCAGAAATTCAGCTGGATGTTCAGGAATTAATTAATCCTCCATGATATGTTAAATCTAAGCATTTCCTTAAAAAAAAGTTGGCACTTATTTCTCAGTGCAACCCACAGAGATGTAGGAAAGTGCACAGTGGTGATTACATAGCAACATAAAAGCTATTTTGGATCCAAAGCTAATAGTTTGTAAATAATCCAGATGTTGTTGTATGTGCTTCAGATAGATTACTGAAGTCCCTAGTACCACTACATCCGTAGTTAGAGAAATGCTTCATTTTTTAATAACTAGTTAGGTAATGCATTTTGACACCCTTCCTTAAGTACAATTAAGGAATTATAGGGAAGTAGAGTTCCACTGACAGCAGCCTGAGAAATGCTGCCTGAAATTAGGAATCCTCTGATGGAAGGTCATTTCTTGGTCATGCTCCTTGAAGTCTAAGAATCTAACACTGGATTTTGCTACAATTTCTTGTAGACTAAGATAAAGTACATATGGTAAGAACTGAGTCATAAAGCTTGTTCTTACACATGAAATATTTTCCCTGCTATTCTACCCCCCCCCCCCATTTTCTACATTTTAAGACCCGGTCTTTAGAAAATGCCTATTTAAAAGGATGCTGCTTGAGGCAAAAACAGGTTTAGAAAATGTTGTAGTTTAATTAATCAAAATTCGTGCTTTTATTTTTAATCTGTAAAAATAAGGTTGTGGACCTACAAAACTAAAGGAGAAGAAAAATAAGCTTTAAGTTACAGTAGGTGTGACAAAGATATTGCATTTTTCCTTCTTTATTAGTATATTCACCAGATATATAAAGAGTGACAACTTAGTATAACGCACAGTGCTAAAATTTTACATGCCCTAGAATTAAAATAGCAGTCCCTGATCTCTTTAAATACACCTTCTGATAGATGAGACAGACAAAAACTATCATTATTCCTTAATTCTAAAAGCTAGATATGATAATTGCAAAAACTACATGTGAAGTAGTGAAAAATATGAAAGTATATGCATCCATACACAAGCACACACATGTACGTAGTCATCCCTGTACCTTAATTCCAATTCCCTAAAATAATAATTGTTAATATTGTAGTGTACTACTTGTAATTATTATAATATCACCAACATTGTTTTCCTTCTCTTGCTACATTTAGCTCTAGATCTACCTCTTTGTATATTACTGACAAATAGTGTGGAAGCAAATAACAGAGTGCTAAGAGAGCTGGTAAATGGAGAAATCTAACCAATGCCAGAGCATCATGGAGAAAAGGACATTCCATCTGGACTTGGAATGAAAACAAGGATTACACCAGTGCTTGAGAAGGATTATGAAAGTATAGCTTTCAGAACTTGTGAAAGCCTGAAAGTGAAAAAGAACAATATGACTTGTGGCATGGACATAAGACCAGGCTGGCTGACATGAAAAGCTAAGAGGTTTCTGGTTTATAATGCAGCTAGTCCAGTGGGCAGCAGGGAGCTCCAACAGCTACTCTTGTACAGTCCATGCTGAAGTAAGTCTTCGCAGCGAAGGAGAGTTGCTGAAAGATTTTAAAACAGTTTATGACGTAATCACATTTGTGTTTTTAAATTATGACTCAGGATGCAACACTGTAAGAAAATGGTGGTATAAGAATGTAGACGGAGATAGAACAGTTAGGAAACCATTGATGTGGTCCTAGTGAGCAGAGATGACAGTTCAGACTAGGGTCATGGCAGTGAAAATGGAGATCTCTTATTGAGGTAGAACATCAGTGGTTGGATACGGGAGAGTGAGGAAGAGGGAGTCATCTAAGATTTAAAATGTACCTAAAAATAAGATATGCCTACAGTAAAACAAAACAAAAGAACCGCAACAACAACATACACACATACCCCTGGACATCCCATGAAACCGAAAGAGAAATCTTAGTTGCCCTTACAGACTAAGGGAAAGAAGCCCCCTTAGAGGAGACACCTGAATTAAAATTATCAGTTTTCCAAATTTGCCAATCCCAGGGAAAGACCACACACGTTAACAGAAACACTTTTTCACTGTCTCATTCACCAAAGAATTGAGATATGTAAATTTAAGTCTAGGATAAAGGAACTTTTTACCTCTAAAATCTGTGATTCCATTTCAGATTTACCTAGCAGATTCAGATGATGTGTTTCACACCTCCCTCTGAAATATTTAAGAAGGCATAGAAATGGATAAAAATTTGAAATAATCCATGGAGGTGAGAATGACAGGCTCTTGTCAGAATCTGTAAGAACTTTTAAATTAATGAAAAGTGACAGTTGATTGATAAATCACTACTCAGTGTTCACTTTAAGGTATATCCCTAATTCACCTTATGAAATAGAGCCTATGCCAACAAAATCATAGTAATCAAACTTCCCACACAGGTTAAGAAAAAAGCAACCTATTGAATACAAGCCATCTTGAATTGCTTGTATTCAATTGAGAAATGAGAAGAGAACCTGTGAAATACTTCTACCTTGGTTTTATTTAGTCTCTGATCTTCATCTATCCAGCAAATATTTACATAGCCCTTGATGGCATGAAACTAGAATCTGATGATAGAGTAGTGATGAAGATTTGTGTTGGCCTTACCTTCCTGGCATTTAAGGTTTCAGAGACTAAAATTTAAGACTAATAAGACAAGACAGTAATTCACAGGTTACACAACCCTTTTGGTCTCAGTCCAATGCTATTAAATGGTCTTCCCTGAATCTCCCAACTTGTAGATAGTATCACAGTGGCCTTTATTCTTTGTGAGTTCTTTTCAGTCAAGTGTGATTTGTGTGAGTTCTATAAATGCATAGCCATTATCAGCATCACTCATCGCTCACCACTGTAACACTTATGCTAATAGCAGTCAACAAATGCCCCATAGAGGGCCTATGAGCTAAGAACTTTATTTTTTCAAAGGTTTGCAAAGGAAAAATGGAAGAAGTGGGAAGAGGAGAAGAAGGAAGCAGAGGAGGAGGAGAAGGAGAGACCAGGGGAGGGAAAATTTACCTGGTCTGTGAAGCCTAAAATATTTGCTATCTGTCTATTTACAGAAAAAGCTTGCTGACCCCCTTCAATACAGGCCAGTATTTATTTAATAGAGGAGATGGATCACCTTTCTAAAGCCTAATAATATTAAAATCAGAAAATCAAGGAAATGAAAGATAGATTTCTCTATTAAAAATCAAATTTTTTTTGCCATAAAATGCCATAAATAGCTCAAAATAAAAAGACATACTACAAATAACAATTGAAATATTTATTCATTCATGCCATATTTAAATAGTTTTAAGTTTCTAGTCTTTTATGATGTGAAGATGCAATAAAGGCTTAAAAGCACGGAATGGCTATATAAAACAATATATTTAATCTCAGGGAAGTAGCTAAACACCAGTGTTAATAATATTCATTCTGTAGCAATAATGATCAGGTTCAAATATCAACTTTGATGGTTCCTGGTTTTGAGGAATAAGTTATTTATCATATTTTGTGACTATCACTTCATCCACAAAAGACAATATTAGTAGTGCCTACTTCATAGTTATATGGGAATTAAATGAGTTAATGCAGATGAAGGCTTAGAACAAAGACTAACACTTATTAAGCATCAATTTTGTATTAGGAATATGTTAGTAGACATTGTTATATCTCCTAGGTTTTTTAAGATGAGAAAAATATCACAGAGTTCACTTTGGGGCAGGGAAACAACTTTAAATACAGTTAATTATAGTACAAATCGCACAGTCTTTTTAAAGAGCAATTACTCAACATTTTTCAATGACATAAAATCAGCAAATTTCAGCCATTCTAATTCTTGGTATTTATATTTGTAAAAAAAATCAGAAATACGTAAAACACTGTACATGCAAGATATTTTCTTAAACACTGTGTATATTATACAAATAGGAAAACTCAGTGTCTAATAACTCTGAAACGGTTATATATACCAAAGTATTGACTAATGATAAAACATTATGTAGCTATTCAAAACTATATTTTAGAAAGATAAATACAGGGGCACCTGAGTGGGTCATTCAGTTAAGCATTGGACTCTCTATTTCAGCTCAGGTCATGATGTCATGGTCGTAGAGCCTGCTTGGGATTCTCTTTCTCCCTGTCTCTCTGCCCCTCCGTGGCTCCCTCTCACTCACTTGCTCTCTCTCTTTCTCTCAAAATATATAAACATTTTTTTTTAATTTAAAAAAAGAAAGATAATTATAGACTTAGATAATACTGACAATATAGTAATATCTTCCCTAGCCCCTCCAGCCCCCAGTTGCTTTTAAGATTTTCTATCTTTCTCTTTGTTTTCCTGCAATTTAAGACAGAGAGAGAGAGAGAGAGTGCACAAGTGGGGGAGGGATTGAGAGAGAGAGAGAGAGAGAGAATCCCAAGCAGATTGGGGCTCAATCCCACCAACCATGAGATCAAGACCTGAGCTGACATGAAAAACCAGACACTCAACCGACTGAGCCACCCAAGCACCTCTCATAAGTCAATGATATTCTTAATTTCTGTTAGTGTTTTTGATTTCTAGTATTTCCTTTTAGATTTTCTATCACTTTGCTTACAGTAACCATTTATCCTTGTATGTTGTCTGCTTTTACCTACAACATAATAACAATCACAGATTTTTAAAAATTTGTCTGGTAGTTCCAATTTCTGTATTATATCTGAGTTATGTTTTGATGCTTGCTTTGTCTCTTCAGACTATTATGTCTTATCTCTTAGAACATCTTGTAGTTGTTTGTTGAAAACTGGACTATTGTATGAGATAACAGGAATCAATGCAAACAGGCCTTCACTGTGAGGTTTTATGGTAACATGGCTATGAGTCAGACTCTGTTTAATTTTTAATAGAGCTGTAGGTGACAGGCATTTCAAATTCCTCCTCAAATTCCTCAATTCTTTATTTTTGTCTCTCTTGTCTTTGCGTTTCACTAAGAACTTCTTAAACAGAGTGTGAGCCTTACAGCTCAATCAGCTGTAATCCACCCTTATTATACTGGAGCTGGTTGATGTGGTGGTTATGGGAGGACGGGGTCGGAGGGGTGCTCTACAATCTCATGATTAAATTACATAATTTCATAAGTTTTGTGTCTTGCAACTGTGACCTTTACAAATGTTTCTTCCATTTCTTTCCCCGTTAAGTGAGACAGAAAAGCCGGAAAATGGAGTCGTAATCGTTGTTCCTCAGGTGCAGTAATGATTTGGTAAAGTCTTTAAAAGCCTACTCCCGGAGAGTAGGCTTTTGTTATGGGGATTTCTCTGGGCATATTTCAAAATGGAATCTATTCCCTTGCTCCTGTAAGATATATAAAGGGATTTTTCTTGCCTCTTCACCTTGAGAACCTAGAGTTGCTAGAGGCAAAACCTCAAAAGAATGAGGGAACCTTAAAACTGTGACCCTCAGAAGTTTCTTATACTCAGCCTCCTCCCCATTTGGCCTTCAGCCATTTGTCAAAACTGCCCCTGAAGTATTCTTGACAGTTTTTGGCTCTAGTAAATTCCGTCCTACGTGAGGACAACTATGTATCAACTGTGATACTCTGTATTCATCTGTCTCCAAATTTCAGACAGCAGTTTGCCCTATGACCTCAGTTCTCTGATAGGTCCAGGAAAAGTCATTGATGTGACTCTTCTTTTTTCCTGTTGTAAAAACAAGAGTTACAATTACCAAGTTATTTCCTGATTGGAGCTAACGCTTGCAATATAATATTAAAAGAAAACTGGATTTTTTAATGAAAGAAAATAGGTTAAAATGTAGAATCTATAGAAATGATTACAAACTTGTTAAATTTGCTCACAATTTAAAATACTTCTCCTTTAAATTGGAGGGTAACAGTGGATTGTCCTTTTTTTTTCTTTTTTTTTACCTTTCTGGTTTCCAAATTGTGTTTTTATTTTATTTTATTTTTATATTATTTTATTATATTATTTTACTTTTATAATCATAAATGTAGTTCAAAATATTCTAGGTTTCCAAACAGAAATGTAGTATAGTTATTTAAGGACTTCAGAGAAAATTTACCTACTTTTGTTTCTTGGCTTACTTCATTATATTTTAAATGACTCTGGGTGAATTTCTTAAATATCCAGTGCCTCACATTCCTCATCTGTATGATGAAAATACTAGTATTGCTAACCCATAAAATTGTCATCAGAATTAAGGGATTCCTATATTAAAACTGCCTCGTACCTTAAATACTTATTATACTGTTTGAAATAAGCAATTGAGAAAGCATTTCGTTTTTGAATTCATTAAAACAGATGCAATTTATTATTCATTTCCCTTGATGAATCCATAGTCTGAGTTGCTGACCATCTTCTCAAGTGGGTCAATTAACTGCTCTTCACCATCTGTTTGGCCAGTGATCTGGTCTCTTGCTTCCAGTCATATGCAATGGCCTTTAACAGTGTGGGGGCCTGAGAATACTGGAAGGGCACCAGATTGGAGATTATCTGTCCATGAGAAAACACCACAGAAAAAATATACGTGTATTCAGAGAGAATGAAATGTGCAACTTTAAAAAATTGTTGTGTAAATCTTATTGCTGGGTTGCAACTCTGATATCAGTACAATGAATGTAAATATCATGTTTATCCACTTGACAGTCATTCCTCTGTGAAATCAATGTGTCATTTTGTGAGGGATTTTAGCAGAATTGGCAGAGATCATATTTGATCTTCCTTGTTCATTATACCTTCCACTAATATTTGATTCTTACTTAAAAGAACATATACTTTTTTTTAAACGAATGTAATAATATTTTAGCAGGGTTGACTCTTTCAGCAGTTTGAATTTATGTTCTTTATTCATCCATTTTTTGAAAACTAGGTGAGTTTTAATTGTTCATGGTGAAAATAAAACAATACCACACTGGGAAAAGACCCTTAAAGCATGATTGTCAGGTTTAGCCCAACATTTTCCATTTCTATATTTAATCCAGTTAGAGCTTTAATTGAGACCCCTGTTTTTTACCTGAAAGACAGTCGAATTTTTATCATGAATCTGCAATTTTAAGTATTATTTTGAAAGTGGATTCTAGAAAATTACATAGAGTATTGAAAATTATATGCAGTATTTAAAAGAGGATTAGTTCAAAGTTCTTATTCAGATGATTTATCTCTTATTCAATAAGAAAGGGCATAGAATACAGATAGATACATAGAAATATGTAAGGGCTGCATTTTTCTCCTACATTCAGGAAAGTATGTCTATTATATTTAAAGAAAAAAATTAAAATATAATGTTAAATGCCAATTTTTTTTATTTTTTAAAAAAAATTTTTTTTTCAACGTTTATTTATTTTTGGGACAGAGAGAGACACAGCATGAACTGGGGAGGGGCAGAGAGAGAGGGAGACACAGAATCGGAAACAGGCTCCAGGCTCTGAGCCATCAGCCCAGAGCCCGACGCAGAGCTCGAACTCACGGACCGCGAGATCGTGACCTGGCTGAAGTCGGACGCTTAACCGACTGCGCCACCCAGGCGCCCCAATGCCAATTTTTTAAAAAAACTAATTTTTAGCGCTTGTACACAGTTTTATATGCTTTATATGTAATATTCTTTTAAATCTCTCCAATAGCTAATGAACTAGATGCTGCTATTTTCATCACTTTGCATATAGTAGTGATAAAATAAAGTCCTTGGACAATTCAGAAGAAACATTTTATTAGTAGGAAAAGATATGATGATTTACAACGTTTTGTAACAGTTCTTAATTAGCCACAGGATCTTTAGATTTTTACACAAGACCACAATATTCATATATACGTTATTAGAAAAATTTGAGAACCAAAAATAGTCTCCACTGAAGAAAGATTGAGAAGTATATTTTGCAGATTATGATACTAACAAATGATATATTTGATTTAATAAGCTCCTATAAGGTAGAAATGACATTCAAAGTGGAAACATAATTATAAACAAGAATGGTTAAAAATCTGTAAGTCCAGGGACACTTGGGTGGCTCAGTCATTTGAGTACCCAACTCTTGATTTTGGTTCAGGTTTGTGAGTTGGAGCCCTGAGTCAGACTTTGCCCTGGCAGGACAGAGCCTGCGTGGGATTCTCTCTCTCTCCCTCTCTTTGCCCCTCCCCTGCATGCATGCATACTCTCTCTCTTTCTCTCAAAAATAAAATAAACATTTTTTTAAGTCTGTAAGTCCAAATGAATTTAACCCTCCAATACCTGGAAAATGACTATTGGTGAATATTTTAAATAAAAGGAAAAATAAGAATAGTGACCTGGACCTGGGCAACGTTTTCAAATGAGCAAGAGGAATCTGATGGTTGATGGTGTCACGTGACCATAAATAATTCAATATAGTAGTAGTAACAATAAGCCAAATAACAAAACATCTATTTCTGAGCACCTGGGTGGCTTAGTTGGTTGAGCGTCCAACTCTTGGTTTTGGCTCAGGTCATGATTTCATGGTTCCTAAGAACGAGCCCCACATCAGGCTCTGTGCTGACAGTGGGGAGCCTGCTTGGGATTCTCTCCCTCCATTTCTCTCTGCCCCTACCTCACTTGCATGCATGAGAGTGCTCTCTCTGTCTCTCAAAAAGTAAACATTTTAACAAAAAGGAAACTTCTATTTCCTGAAAACATGAGAAACTAAACTTGAGTCTTTCTTCCTCTTTCCTAGAAACAAAGCCTAACACAACATAGAAATGAATGTGAGATTGAAATATCTGAAAATTGAAGGCAAAAGTTGTGGGAAAGGCCTGATACAAGAGAAGGTGGTTGACTCCAGATGTGTTTAGGTGTGTATGTATCAGGAGAAGAGGAAGGGAGGAACTTCCCTCCCTTAATAAAACTTCTTAAAGTTTTGTAATGAAAATTTTCAAATGTACAGAAAAGTTAAAATACTTACAGTGAACACCAACTTCCTAGATGCTACCATAAACATTTTTAAAAATACACTTTAGGGGCGCCTGGGTGGCGCAGTCGGTTAAGCGTCCGACTTCAGCCAGGCCACGATCTCGCGGTCCGTGAGTTCGAGCCCCGCGTCAGGCTCTGGGCTGATGGCTCAGAGCCTGGATGGAGCTTGTTTCCGATTCTGTGTCTCCCTCTCTCTCTGCCCCTCCCCCGTTCATGCTCTGTCTCTCTCTGTCCCAAAAATAAATTAAAAAAAAAGTGAAAAAAAATAAAAATACACTTTATTTTTTGGAGCAGTTTTAGGTTTACAGTAATACTGTGCAGAAAGTACAGAAAGGTTCCATATGACCCCTGTCCCCACAACTCCTCCATCAACATGCCACACCAGACTAGTACATTGGTCCCATCAATGAATGTATATAAACCCATCATTGTCACCCAACGCTTATCATTTACATTAGGGTTCTCTCTTGGTGTTGTACATTCTATGGATTTTGACAAATGTACAATGATATATTCACCATTATTGTATCATACAGAATAGTTTCACCCCCTGAAAAACCATCTGTGTTCTGCCTATACATTTCTTCCTGCTTCTAACCCCTGGCAACCACTGACATTTTATCTCCAGAGTTGTTCCTTTTTCAGAATGCCATTAGTTGGAATCATACAGTATGTAGCCTTTTACGATTGGCTTTTTTCACTTAGAAATGTGCACTCCAGTTTCATCCATGTCCTTCCATGGCTTGATAGCTCATTTAATTTTAGTGCTGACCAATATTCCATTATCTGGACATACTATAATTTATTTATCTGTTGAACGGCTGAAGGACTTTTTTTTTTTTTGCTTTGAAATTTTTGGCAGTTATACATACAGCTGCTATAAACATCTGTGTGCAGGTTTTTGCGTGGACATAAGTTTTCAACTCATTTTGGTAAATGCCAAGGAACACCATTGCTGAATTCCATGGTAAGAATATGTTTAGTTTAATAAGAAAGTGTCAAACTGTCTTCTAAAGTGGCTGCTATGGACTGAATTGTGTCTCTCCGAAATTCACATGTGGAAGCCTTAACCCCCAGTGTGATACTATTTGGAGATGAGGCCTTTGGAATATAGGTTTAGGTGAATTCATGAACACAGGGACCTCAAGAAGAGATGCCATAGAGCTTGCTCTCTACCTCTCTCCTTCAGTGAGGACACAGAAAGAAGGTAGCCATCTGCAAGCCAGGAAGAGAGCTCTCAAAAGAAGCTGAACATACTGACAGCCTTTTTTTCAGGCTTCCAACCTCCAAAATAAATTTATGTTATTTTGTTATGGCATCCCAAGCTCACTACTACAATTATTGGCAATGGGAAGTGGGGTGCTGCTGTAACAAAATACTTAAAATGTTGAAGCAGCTTTAAAATAACCTAAGTAGCAGCTAGAGGCTGGAAAAGTTTTAAAGTGCATGGTAGAAATAAGGTTATCAAGGTTGATTCTGGTGAGCTCTTTGACAGAAACGAGAACATGTTATTGAACAGTAGAAGAAAGTTTATCCTTGTTATAAAGTGGCAAAGAACTTGACTGAACTGTGTTCCAGTCTTTTGTGGAAAGTAGCACTTGTGATGAATTTGGATACTTAGCTGAAGATACTTTAAGTAAATTGTTGAAAGAGCAGCTTGGTTCTGCGTGACTACTTATAGTAAAATGTGAAAGGAGAGAGATTAACTGGAGAAGGAATTGTTAAGCATAAAGGGACCAAGACTTGAAGGTATGGAAAATTCTCAGCCTATTCATGTTGGAAAAAAAAAATGAGAAAGCATGTTCTGAAGGATCATCAAGGGTATGGCTGCACTATCACTTGGTAAAGATTTTATGGTATTATAGGAACAGAAGCATTGCCAGTTTGAACTGAAGGGGACAGAGATAGGACAAAAGAAAGGAAGGCTCTTGTACTTCTTAGATTTGATTAAATGGAATTAAGTGCCATTTGGCTGCAGAAGTGTGCTATTTTTCAGGAAGAGGAAACAATTACCTCAAAGGCAATTCGCATTTCATCAGGTTAACTGCCTTGGTTTCAACAGATCAGATGGCCTCCATCCAGAGCCTTAGATGTAGGCACACCTGGCAGAACAATGAGGTGGGACCACTTGGCAGAGCTTTGGGGGCAGGGTCCTGGCCCAGCCCGGTCATTGAGCAGAATCCCTACTTAAATCCATGGGAATGATGCTGCTGCCTTATTGGTTTTGGAGGACGGAGAATCAAACCAAAAAAAGGATTGTATTCAATGTTTAAGATCTAATGGAATTTGCCTTGCTAGCTTTTAGACTTGCTTGGGACCCATCACTTCTTTCTTCCTTCCAATCGCTCCCTTTTGAATGGCAGTGTCCATCCTATGCCTATCCTATGCCTAATGAGGAGTGCATTAACTTGTCTGGTTTCACAGGTTTACAGATGGGGAGGAATTTTGTTTCAGGACGAATTCTGCCTTGATTTTCACTCATAAATGATTAGATGATATTTATATGAAATTTTTGCCTTTAGATTTTATAACCAATGCTATAGTAAGTCCTGAATTTGGGTATTGTTTTCTTTGAAATTGCTCTTCAGTATAGAGTTGCCTATTCTGAGTCTTTGCATTTCCGTATAAACTTTAGTGTCAGTTTGTCAGTATCCTCAAAATAATCTGTAGTCTTTTTATTGGGAAATTCTTTAATCTATAGACTAAATTTGAGGATAATATTGACATCCATATAATATTGAGTCTTCTTATCCATGTACATGGAATAGCTCTTCATTAATTTATGTATTTTCATTTCTTTTATCAGAGTTTTATAGATTTCCTATAGATCTGGTGCATATTCTGTTAGACTTATATCGAGATATAACACATTCTGGATGCTAATGTAAATTACATAATGTTTTAATTTCAAATTCCAATTGTTCATTGCTAGTATATAGTAAAGCATTTGACTATTTTATGTTAACTTGTATGCAGCCTTGCTATCATTACTTATTTCCAGTAATTTTTTTGTTCATTTGAGATTTTCTACATAATCATGTCATTTATGAGCAGAGTTTATTTTCTTTTTTCCCAAGATGTATACATTTTATTTCCATTCTTTGTCTTATTGCATTAGTTATGACTTCCAATATGATGTTACCTAGCAGTGGTGACAGAAAATATCCTTGCATTGTTCCTGATTTTAGATGGAAAACATTTATTTTCTTACCAGCAAGTATTAAATCATGTATACAGCTGAATACATATTTATATTAAGAACAAGGAAATTCTCAAACAAATAATTTAATTTCCCACTTCAGAAAACTAGCAAAATAAAAGCAAAGTAAACCCAAAGCAAAAAGAATGCATAAAATAGTAAAGATGATAATTAAAATTAATAAAATTGAAAAAGGAGTAGGAGAATTTAAAAATAAATAAAACAAAAAGCTGGTCATTTGAAAAAAATCAATAAGATAAAATACATCTCTAAGAAGATTAACAAAAATAAAAAGGGAGAAAACACAAACCAGCAATATCAGTAATGAACAGGGAATATCACACCAAAACTATAACATTAAAAGGATATTAAGGTAATCCTAAAATATTTCACTGTATAAATTTAAAAATACTGATTACACTATTACCACATATTACCAAACGCATATTACGAAACACATATTGCCAAAATGTAACCATGATGAAGACAATCTAAATAGTCCCATTAACCATGAAATAATTGAATTAAAAAATTTTTAATGTTCTAATGTTTTAATCTTCTGCATGTTGCTGTCCAGTTCTCCCAGCACCATTTGTTAAAGAGACTGTCTTTTTTCCATTGGATATTCTTTCCTGCTTTGTCAAAGATTAGTTGGCCATACTTTTGTGGGTCTAGTTCTGGGGTTTCTATTCTATTCCATTGGTCTATGTGTCTGTTTTTGTGCCAATACCATGCTGTCTTGATGATGACAGCTTTGTAGTAGAGGCTAAAGTCTGGGATTGTGATGCCTCCCGCTTTGGTCTTCTTCTTCAAAATTACTTTGGCTATTCGGGGCCTTTTGTGGTTCCATATGAATTTTAGAATTGCTTGTTCTAGTTTCGAGAAGAATGCTGGTGCAATTTTGATTGGGATTGCATTGAATGTGTAGATAGCTTTGGGTACTATTGACATTTTAGCAATATTTATTCTTCCAATCCAGGAGCACAGAATGGTTTTCCATTTCTTTATATCTTCATTTCCTTCATAAGCTTTCTATAGTTTTCAGCATACAGATCTTTTACATCTTTGGTTAGATTTATCCCTAGGTATTTTATGATTCTTGGTGCAATTGTGAATGGGATCAGCTTCTTTAATGTCTTTCTGTTGCTTCATTATTAATGTATAAGAATGCAACTGATTCCTGTGCATTGATTTTGTATCCTGCAACTTTGCTGAATTCATGTATCAGTTCTAGCAGACTTTTGGTGGAGTCTATCAGATTTTCCATGTATAATATCATGTCATCTGCAAAAACTGAAAGCTTGACTTCATCTTTGCCAATTTGGATGCCTTTGATTTCCTTTTGTTGTCTGATTGCTGATGCTAGAACTTCCAACACTATGTTAAACAACAACGGTGAGAGTGGACATCCCTGTCGTGTTCTTGATCTCAGGGAAAAAGCTCTCAGTTTTTCCCCATTGAGGATGATGTTAGCTGTGGGCTTTTCATAAGTGGCTTTTATGATCTTTAAGTATGTTCCTTCTATCCCGACTTTCTCAAGGGTTTTTATTAAGACACGTTGCTGAATTTTGTCAAATGCCTTTTCTGCATCGATTGACAGGATCATATGGTTCTTCTCTTTTCTTTCATTAATGCGATGTATCACATTGATTGACTTGCGAATGTTGAACCAGCCCTGCATCCCAGGAATGAATCCCACTTGATCATGGTGAATAATTCTTTTTATATGCTGTTGAATTCAATTTGCTAGTATCTTATTGAGAATTTTTGCATCCATACTCATCAGGGATATCGGCCTGTAGTTCTCTTTTTTTACTGGGTCTCTGTCTGGTTTAGGAATCAAAGTAATACTGGCTTCATAGAATGAGTCTGGAAGTTTTCCTTCCCTTTCTATTTCTTGGAATAGCTTGAGAAGGATAGGTATTATCTCTGCTTTAAACGTCTGGTAGAACTCCCCTGGGAAGCCATCTGGTCCTGGGCTCTTATTTGTTGGGAGATTTTTGATGACTGATTCAATTTCTTCACTGGTTATGGGTCTGTTCAAGCTTTCTATTTCCTCCTGATTGAGTTTTGGAAGAGTGTGGGTGTTTAGGAATTTGTCCATTTCTTCCACGATGTCCAGTTTGTTGGCATATAATTTTTCATAGTATTCCCTGATAATTGCTTGTATCTCTGAGGGATTGGTTGTAATAATTCCATTTTCATTCATAATTTTATCTATTTGGGTCATCTCCCTTTTCTTTTGAAAAGCCTGGCTAGAGGTTTGTCAATTTTGTTTATTTTTTCAAAAAACCGGGGCGCCTGGGTGGCGCAGTCGGTTAAGCGTCCGACTTCAGCCAGGTCACAATCTCGTGGTCTGTGAGTTCGAGCCCCGCGTCAGGCTCTGGGCTGATGGCTCTGAGCCTGGAGCCTGTTTCCGATTCTGTGTCTCCCTCTCTCTCTGCCCCTCCCCCGTTCATGCTCTGTCTCTCTCTGTCCCAAAAATAAATAAACGTTGAAAAAAAAATTAAAAAAAAAAAACAACTCTTGGTTTCGTTGATCTGCTCTACAGTTTTTTTAGATTCTATATTGTTTATTTCTGCTCTGATCTTTATTATTTCTCTTCTTCTGCTGGATTTAGGCTCTCTGCTGTTCTGCTTCTATTTCCATTAGGTGTGCTATTAGATTTTGTATTTGGGATTTTTCTTGTTTCTTGAGATAGGCCTGGATTGCAATGTATTTTCCTCTCAGGACTGCCTTCGCTGCATCCCAAAGCGTTTGGATTGTTGTATTTTCATTTTCGTTTGTTTCCATATACTTTTTAATTTCTTCTCTAATTGCCTGGTTGACCCACTCATTCTTTAGTAGGGTGTTCTTTAACCTCCATGCTTTTGGAGGTTTTCCAGACTTTTTCCTGTGGTTGATTTCAAGCTTCATAGCATTGTGGTCTGAAAGTATGCATGGTATGATTTCAATTCTTGTATACTTATGAAGGGCTGTTTTGTGACCCAGTATGTGATCTATCTTGGAGAAGGTTCCATGTGCACTCGAGAAGAAAGTATATTCTGTTGCTTTGGGATGCAGAGTTCTAAATAGATCTGTCAAGTCCATCTGATCCAATGTCTCATTCAGGGCCCTTGTTTCTTTATTGACCGTGTGTCTAGATGATCTATCCATTTCTGTAAGTGGGGTGTTAAAGTCCCCTGCAATTACCACATTCTTATCAATAAGGTTGCTTATGTTTGTGAGTAATTGTTTTATATATTTGGGGGCTCCTGTATTCGGTGCATAGACATTTATAATTGTTAGCTCTTCCTGATGGATAGACCCTGTGATTATTAGTGGTGACGAATTCCCTCAGTTTTTGTTTGTTTGGGAAGACCTGTATCTCTCCTTCTATTCTAAATGACAGACTTGCTGGATAAAGGATTCTCGGCTGTGTATTTTTTCTGTTCATCACATTGAAGATGTCCTGCCATTCCTTTCTGGCCTGCCATGTTTCAGTAGAGAGATCGGTCACAAGTCTTATAGATCTCCCTTTATATGTTAGAGTACGTTTATCCTTTGCTGCTTTCAGAATTTTCTCTTTATCCTTGTATTTTGCCAGTTTCACTATGATATGTCGTGCAGAAGATCGATTCAAGTTACTTCTGAAGGGAGTTCTCTGTTCCTCTTGGATTTCAATGCCTTTTTCCTTCCCAGATCAGGGAAGTTCTCAACTATTATTTCTTCAGGTACACCTTCAGCACCTTTCCCTCTCTCTTTCTCCTCTGGAATACCAATTATGCGTAGATTATTTCTCTTTAGTGCATCACTTAGTTCTCTAATTTTCCCCTCATACTCCTGGATATTTTTTATCTCTCTTTTTCTCAGCTTCTTCTTTTTCCATAATTTTATCTCCTAGTTCACCTATTCTCTCCTCTGCTTCTTCAATCGAGCTGTGGTCGTCTCCATTTTATTTTGCAGCTCATTTATAGCATTTTTTTCGCTCCTTCTGGCTGTTCCTTAGTCTCTTGATCTCTGTAGCAATAGATTCTCTGCTGTCCTTTATACTCTTTTCAAGCCCAGCGATTAATTTATGACTATTATTCTAAATTCACTTTCTGTTATATTGTTTAAATCGTTTTTGATCAGTTCGTTAGCTGTTGTTATTTCCTGAAGGTTTTTTTTGAGGGGAATTCTTCCATTTCCTCATTTTGGATAGGCCCTGGAGTGGTGAGTAACTGCAGGGCACTTCCTCTGTGCTGTCTTGAATAACTTGCTTTGGTGGGCGGGCCACAGTCAGACTTGATGTCTGCCCCCAGCCCACCGCTGGGTCCACAGTCAGACTGGTGTGTGCCTTCTCTTCCCCTCTCCCCTGGGGCGGCATTCACTGTGGGGTGGCGTGGCCTGTCTGGGCTACTTGCACACTGCCAGGCTTGTGGTGCTGGGGATCTGACATATTAGCTGGGGTGGATTGGCAAGATGCACAGGGGCGGGAGGGGTAGGTTCAGCTTGCTTATCCTTTGGAGATCCGCTTCAGGAGGGGCCCTGTGGCACTGGGAGGGAGTCAGACCCGCTGGAGGGATGGATTTGCAAAAGTACAGTGTTAGGTGTTTGCGTGGTGCAAGCAAGTTCCCTGGCAGGAACTGGTTCCCTTTGGGATTTTGGCTGGGGGATGGGCAAGGGAGATGGCACTGGTGAGTGCCTTTGTTCCCCGCCAAGCTGCACTCTGTCGTCTGGGGCTCAACAACTCTCCCTCCCATTGTCCTCCAGCCCTCCCATTCTCTGAGCAGAGCTGTTAGCTTATAACCTTCCAGATGTCAAGTCCCGCTTGCTGTTGGAACACACTCCGTCCAGCCCCTCTGCTTTTGCAAGCCAGACTCGGGGGTTCTGCTTTGCCGGCAGGCTACCGCTCCGCCCGGCTCCCTCCCTCCAGTCCGTGCAGCGCGCACCGCCTCTCCGCCCTCCTACCCTCTTGGTGGGCCTCTAGTCTACACTTGGCTGCAGAGAATCCGTTCTGCTAGTCTTCTGGTGGTTTTCTGGGTTATTTAGGCAGGTGTGGCTGGAATCTAAGTGATCTGCAGGACGCGGTGAGTCCAGCGTCCTCCTATGCCACCATCTTCCCAGAAGCCCCCCCCCAAAATTCTATCAAATATTTAAAGGCAAATTAAAAACTGATTTTACACAATGTCTTCCAGAATATGTAAAACAGAACAATTTCTGACTCACTTTATAAGACCAGTATTAACCTGATATCAAAACCAGAAAAAGAAATGAAAGATAAAGGAAAACTACAGGCCATGAACCAAGTGCAAAATCCTCAACAAAATATTAGCAGTTTTAATCCAAAAGTGTGTAAAATAATTATACACTATGACCACGTGTGATTTTTTTTTCAGGTATATAAGGCTGGGTCAATGTGAAAGAAATCAGTCAATATAAATTATCACACCAAATGACTGAAGAAGAAAAATCATATGGTTATAACAATTGATGTAGAAAAATCCAATACCCATTCATGATAAAAACAATATTTTCATTTTGGCAAAATATCAATAAAGAGGAACTACAATGGGTGGATGAAGAACATTTATAACAAATACACAGAAAACATCAAACCTAATTGTGAAAGAGTCAAAGGTGTTACTCTAGGATTGGAAATGAAGCAAGGATGTCTAATTTTATGATTCTTATTCAACATAATACTGGAAGTTCTAGGCTTCACAGTAGGCATATATGATATATAATATATTACATATTATATATAGTATGTATCCTATAAATAAATATAAATAACATATATGTATATATATATATATATATATATATATATATATATATATATATGTATTATCTATACATATAAAGAACCTGGATGGGACTTCAGATAAATAATAGTGTAAATTGGGAATGTTCCATGTAACAAGTGTTCATCTTGTACAAGATTGAAATTCTTCATTGCTAGAGACATAATAGCATTATACACACAAAATATTGGACAGTAAGCACAGAATATGACCGTCTTGACCAGGTCATGTTAAGTTTTTTGTGTGTTTGTTTGTTTGTTTTCCAGAGAAATAAGAGACAAGGTTTAGGAGACCACAACAACAATTTTATTCTAAGTATATTGAAATGTCATGTTCTTTTTAATTTTTTTTTTAATTTGAATATAGTTGACACACAATGTTACATTAGTTTTAGGTAGGGAATGTAATGATTAAATTTTTCTATGCATTATGCTTTGCTCACCACAAGTGTCATGCTCTTAAAAACACCCTCTAAATTATTCCACCAGCCTTTTGGATTTAGAGTCTATTTCAGGCTTATTTTCAGATACTGGCATATATATAATTCAGAGAATCAGCCAGCTCAATGATCTTTCAGGGAATTGTCAATGAACAATTTGTCCAAAAGTACAAGAGAAATATTTCCAAATGTTGATCACAAACTATTATTTTGATGATGGTATTGTCAACATATAAATTGATATGACTTTAAAATTCTTAAGTATGTTCAATTACTTCCATGAATATTTTAAATCTCCACTGTTTGTGACATAAAAATATGCATTATCACACAGTAAAATGAAAATATTTATACTCATGCCACTTTGAGTATTTCTTCCTACATTGACCATACATGTATATAAAAACCTCAGGTCTGTTCTCTAAAAGGTAGAGTCATTTGTAGTAGAAAAATATACTGGACTAGAATAAAGAGAACTGAGTTTTTAATGGACTTCACCAATTATGTGCTATTTATCATCCAGCCAATTAGTCTCATGCTATTGGATTTGAAAGATAGATTGGGGGGAAAAAAGTATGGATAGGAGAGAGACAATAGATGGGAAAAAAATAAGAAAGGATGACAAAGGGTGTCAATATAGAAATAGCAAATTATTCTTTGAACTATGATTAATATAAAGCCTGCTGTGTATTATCTACACTATGTAAGAGAAAGGATATACAAACAATGAAAAAGTAAAAAATAGATCATCACTGAGTAAAAAGACACATCAAAAGATGGAATGAATTTGCTTATATGACAAATTCACTGAATGATTACTTTTTAAAATATCTTGCTTCACATTGGTGAAAATCTTTTCATGGATCTTTACTCAGGTTTAGATTCTGAGAACAACTGTTGTTCCCTTATGTTTCTCTTTTGTAAATTGAGGGTGGCTACTTTTTACCAGCTGACACCAGACAGGACTAACATATAAGATGGGGGAAATATGAGGCAAAGGAAAAGTAAGGTGTTCAGAAAAGTAATTGGGCTTAAAATTTTAAGAATATGTTCAACTTCAAATAATTTCTTCCTAAAAACAAATGTGCTGTAAAAATTTGAGAACTTTTTGTTTTCTTTCATTTTTATACATGAGTAGAGTTGCCCTCTCACTTCCCCAGTCAGCAAAAATGGTTTATATGCAAATTTTAAGTACTTAGTAATTATCAGTAATCATGCATTAGGAGAGTCACAAAAGAAGGGGAGAAGGTTATACACTTGGTTAGATATTTAAATGTCCCTGGAATACTTGCAGAAATATGTGCTTAAGTAATTTGCATGTGCTTATTTACATACATATCTCACTGGCCACTCATGATAAAGCATGTGCCAAATTGTGTTATGGAAACTGAGCACTTTTAATTGTAACATGTGAGATTTGTTTTGATCTTTTGCTGTGGACTCTGACAGGTAAATGTTTGTGAATCTATCGTTTGGCAGATTGGTGCTGTCATTATGATGACATAAAAATAGGACTTTAAGTAGAGCAGCTCCATGAGCAGATGGGAGAGAAGAAATACTTCAAAATCACCCGTCATTTTTTCATGGCACTTCTTGAAACTACCTACAGGACAGAATATAACTGGCCAAGATACACATACTACATAACAAAGACTCCTAAACCTTTTCACTAATATATGGATTATTGTCCAAAAGTAAAAAAGACAGTTGCACCTGTGAAGGTGCAGGAAAGGTTAGATACATGGTTGGCTACCATGGACTCATTTGCATACAAATGCCTTTGTGACATTTTAACCACTCTTTCTAAACAATACTTGTGTGGTGCATCTGAAATCATTCAATACAATGCATAAAATATGGTTTACATATAAATCATTTTTTAACCTTTCTTTTTTCTTTCCTTCTTCTGTCCCTCCTTCCATTATTCTTGCCTTACCTCTGAACTGGCTATCACATTTGTACAATTTATTCTATAATGTATTAAATTATAATCAACCCCGTTAAAAATCTGGAACTATAAAACAAAGATGAAATGAACAAAGCTCTACTTCTCCACAGGTTGGTTATGTATTTAGATAAACAGATAATTACAGGTGAAACAGTATTTAAATATTTTTATGCTGTATTAGTCTAGACATTTTACATTCTATAAAGGTATTTTATTTTTTTTTATTAAAATTTTTTTTAACGTTTATTTTATTTTTGGGACAGAGAGAGACAGAGCATGAACGGGGGAGGGGCAGAGAGAGAGGAAGACACAGAATCAGAAACAGGCTCCAGGCTCTGCGCCATCAGCCCAGAGCCTGATGCGGGGCTCGAACTCACAGACCGCAAGATCGTGACCTGAGCTGAAGTCGGAGGCTTAACCGACTGAGCCACCCAGGCACCCCTATAAAGGTATTTTAATTCTATTTAAGCTTGTTTCTTTTTTAAAATCTTGTTTCATTAATTATTTTTCTACTTGATTTGTCAAATTATGGAGTTCACTTACATTGTTCCAGTAAGGATAGACATTTTCTCATGCTATCTCTGCATTTATAATCAATTTTTTAATTTTTATAATTTTTTAAATTAAATGATTTGGGACTCATAATTGTATATTTTCAAAATATAAAATATCTTGAGGTGACTTCATCAGTAGGGTGGCATAAGACATTCCTTTTTAACATCTAAATTTTTTGTCCCTTTTTAACATCTAAACTTCTTTTTAGCCTCTGAAGTTTGTTTTCAATCCTAGAATTAGACATACTCATGTGTCATTCAGAGACCTTTCTATACACTGAAATTGGCCATATATACTCTCCCTGATTGTCCCAAACACCATGCTTCAAGAATGGGGAAAGAAAAATAAAGAAGGAACTGAATATCTGGCCTTTTGAACAAGAAGTTAAATGTAGAATCAGGGCAGATCCATCAGGAAAGGCATTCAGTTAAAAACTGAAGCAACCATGCCTGAGAGAGGGGAAGAGAGGAGGTTAGAGAACTGGGTGTCCCAGAACCTATACAAGGCAGAACCCTTGTACTTGGAAGAGTGATTATAGGGAAAAAGTAAAGAATTATTATGTACCACTTTTGACCTCTGTGTGTCTAATGGTAAGATTGTTGGTAATTGCTAAAGGACTTTGATTAATATTAACTGCATAATAAAGTCCATTGCCATGCAATATTTGTTTCCATTGCTTGTGAAACAAATGAGAAAGACACTTTATGTTTTTCACTGACAAACACTAAGGTCTCTGAACTTACTCTAAGAAAATGTTATCTATATTTAGTAAAGGAAAATTAAGGCAGTGACTAAGTACCGTTTTATTTTATTTTTTTAATGATTAGGAAGAGATTTAAAGAATACATAAAAAATATTTTAAAAAAAGGGGGGGGCACCTGGGTGGCTCAGTTGGTTGAGCGACCGACTTCAGCTCAGGTCATGATCTCACGGTTTGTGAGTTCAAGCCCCGCGTCGGGCTATGTGCTGACAGAGCAGGCTGTGCTGGAGTCTGCTTCTGCTTCTGTGTCTCCCTCTCTCTCTGCCCCTCCCCCACTCATGCTCTGTGTCTCTCTGTCTCAGAAATAAATAAACATTAAAAAAAATTTAAAGAATACATATAATCATCGTTGCCAGACTTAATGTGAAATGCTCAATATTCAAATCCAATTTTCTTTCCTGGGTAAGTTCTTCTTTCCTATCTCTTGTCAGTTTGAAAACATAATACCAGAAGAAGAGGGGCCCAATTCCAAACAGAGCTTCTAAGAGTGAAGTCCTGGTTGTGGCTCTGAAATTGGCTTAGATATTTGCTGATCTTGCACAGGGCCAAGGAATCAAGGCCAAGTCTTCATTTCACCCTTTAGCGCCTGGGGTTCCTTGCACTGGAGCAGGTACTTCAGTTTAAGTGGGGATCTTATGGTCAACCGCTGGGCTTGCGCCTATGGGCTTTGGGAGATATGTCCTATTGGGCTGGGTTGGGGGGGAGCAGGGAAGGTGGCCATGTGCACAGCTGGTACTTGTGGAATGACATCTTGGCAACCAGCACATAATTGCACCTCGACTAAGTACTTTTAAACGTTTGTTTTTTCAAAGGCTACCTTTTGTTTGAAACTAATGCTTGCTAGATGATACAATTTTACAAAATTTTAGAGGAAAGCTTAAATCATAATGTTTCAAATAAGGAAAATATTTTCTTTGAATATTTCATTGGGCTTTGAGTTTTCCTCTTCATGAAAAAAATAATAAATGGGGTTCATCCCTTCTCTTCTGGTCCTGTTTTCTTATAGAACTAGAGCTGTAAATTGTAAGAAAAGGTTTTTGGGTTTTGTTTGTTTGGTTGGTTGGGGTTTGGGGTCCATTTTTCTTTCAGAATGAGGTCTTCTGTGGCCCAGTGGCTGTATGGTTGCAAAATCCACCTTTAAGCTAAGGGTTAATGTTATGTGGGAAACCCTGAGTAAAACTGTCTTATTGATGATTAATTAAAAGTAGGAGAAAATACATATTTTGACTAGTTTATGTCTTTTGGTGTTCTGTGATTGCTATTTTATGCTGCTCAAAAATGTCAAAACACAGTACAACTTTGGAACAACTTTTAGACTTAGACTTTCCTAATTTTGACTATACCCTAAACTTTTATTTTATATTTTCTCTTTAAGAGTATTTTTCATGTTTTCTGTCAGTATTTTGGTTGTATCTATAACCTTGTTAAGATTTTCAGTTTAGGAAGCACCTTACTTTTAAGTTTTATTTTTCAGTCCCTATTGAAAGATACACTGCCCTTTAGTAAGCTCTTTTTATCTATTTTTTTTTATTTTTTAAATTGAAAAACATGTTTTTAGTACTTTTGTGTTTTTTGAGCTCTTATTATTGATAATAATTAACTTCTAAGTTTATTGCTGCGACCCTGATACTTCTAAACATCTATAGATATACAGTCTTAATTTTCTGCACATTAAACCTATGAAGTATAATCTAGTATGAAAAAGTTCAGATAATGTCAATTGCCAAAGTCATAAAGATAAAAGATGAGTGAGGATTCAAACCTAAGTTTTAAGCTGCTAAAACTGAAACTTTTCATCACGGAGCTATAGTACGGTATATAAGTTAATGACTGTGGATGTTTCTGTTCTGCACTCACACACACACACACACACACACACACAGAGGCACTGGGCTAAATATAAAAGGTGAGTGTTGGGGGTAGGTGTTTATGTGTGGAGATTCCCTCGTCAATATAATACTCTTATTCTATACTTATTCACTGATGTGGAGAGGAGTGATGGCTGGTGGAGTGATGTAGTTGATCCATATTTGGGCTAAAACAGGGTTTGCTTAGCTCAGCCACATTCCTTTCCTCTTTACTTTGGAAGTAGCCTGCCTTCAATAGTGTGCATTGTGGTCTGCTCCTCCCTGTTTAAATGTAAGGGGGTCAGGCATCACTGGGGAAGGACAACAATCCTTTAGCCTTGCTTATGACTGCTTTGGTAAGTAAAATTCTTAGGTTCACTTTCAAGAAACCCATTGTTCCTACATACCAAAGCAATGTCCCCCATTCCAAAGTTGTTTTAGTAATATAGTGAATATTCTGATCCTGTATACCTGAATAAGTTATCAGTCTTTCCATTGTTTCCTAATTCAAATGTGAGAGAAAGGTTTAACTTACTGACTTTTATGTTAAATCTCCTAAGAAGTGTTATAATCCTTTAGCCATAAAAGTCAATAGCTACCAGTATCCCTTTGTTTTATTTTGATCATTGTAGTCAGTGACTCTGTTCTGTTTCTTTGTAGGTAGCATGAGATTTTGAGCCATAATATAAATAAAATTATTTAATGTAAAAATATAAATATAAATATAAATATAAATATAAATATAAATATAAATATAAATATAAATTGAGCCATAATTTATATTATGGTTGAAATTACAAACTTATTGGAGCTCCTGGCTGGCTCAGCTGATAGAGCATGCATTTCTTAATCTCAGGGTTGTGAATCCAAGCCCCACATTGAGCATGGAGCCTACTAAAAAAAAAAAAAAAAAGAAAAAGAAAATACAAACTTACTTGTAATCATAATCTTCTTTCCTAAATCCAACCTGCTTTCAACAGCAAAGAGCCCTATGAAACTGAACATCTAATAATATGTGAACTTAGGTAAAGGTTTTCATGACAGACATAAAAACATAACAAGTCATTCTTCAGTTTTTAAATTTCATCTTTGCAAATTTTGAATGGAATTGCAAAAGTGTATCAATATTTTATCCAAAAAGATATTTAAAGACTTTTATAAAACCTTTTTATAATTTGCCTTTTTGTAAAAGGACTTTATCTAACATATGGAATGGGATTGTGCAGCCTCATAATGATCAACTCTTATGAGACTAAGTAGCTATTTTAGGTTACAGGATCTGTGTGTTATTGAATATATTTCTGAGGTTCCAACCATATAACAAAGCAGCAATTGCACATAGAAACATATCTTTTTATTACCTTATGTTTGTAAATATCACTGGCTTGATATTTAAATGCTGCTAATAGTTCTAGAAGCCTATGATTTTACTACTTTCAGGTAAATTATCTCAATCAAAGATATTAATGTGTTTACTCTTCCAATTATTTTCTGATAGTTGTTGGTGCGGTCAACTCTTTGTAGTTTAATTTTACTATTTTTATTTAAAAAATTTTTAACATTTATTTATTTTTGAGACAGAGAGAGAGAGAGAGAGAGAGAGAGAGAGAGAGAGAGCATGAACAGGGGAGGGTCAGAGAAAGAGGGAGACACAGAATCTGAATCAGGCTCCAGGCTCTGAGCTGTCAGCACAGAGCCCGAAGTGGGGCTCAAACCCACAGACCGCGAGATCATGACCCGAGCCGAAATCGGATGCTTAACCGACTGAGCCACCCAGGCACCCCTGTAGTTTAGTTTTAAAGAACCCTATATTGAAAGACATTTAAAATTACTTTATTTGATCTTAAATGCACATGGTTGTTTAATAGATTTTTTTTCTTATGTGAGAAAACCACTCTTTTACTAGGCTAATGACTTTTAAGTCAGTATTTGTGGGAAGGAAATTCAAAGGTATCTGCCTCCCTGATGAGTGCTACCTAATCAAGACTGAAATGAAGATGGCAAGATGTTTGCAACCACCTAACCCTCACATCTGGCTGACATAAGGTCATATCTTTAATTTAACAACATTAACAAATGATAAGCTCTATAGGTTGATAGAATCTTCTTTACATAGATGCAATGAAGTTTATTATGGTACCAAATGGTTTTGAAATATTCAGTAAAAGTGTCAAGTCAATAGTGTGGTGTTAACATTTTACTATTTCCTCATATAGGGTGTGCATACCAGCACATCTTAAATATGATCATTATTGCCAGTTCATACTCTGTCATTTTGATTTGTGCTTGGAATTCAGTCCCTTCTGTGTTCTTCAAAGTTGTTTAATTCACTGAAATTCAGTGATAGATACCACATTAAACACTACATTTTTTTTTCTCTTTTGACTTGTGTAAAGCAATCTGTTTCCCATGAGATTTTTCCATAGTCCCATTTGAGAAAAATGACTCAGTCTATTTGATTTCTTTGCCTCTTTTTACAGAATCAAAGTCAACAGTGTCTTTGCTTCAGAAGGTAAATACAAGAACAGACTCACTTCATCTCTTCAAATGGTGATAAAATTGTCCATTCATAAACTACCAAAAAAAGTTTTCAAGTGATTATTCTCTGGGAGGAAAAAAAATTGGTTTTCCTTACAGAATTGCAATGAGAGTCAGTTTTAAATGCAAGAAAACTTTTTAAAAGTTTATCTAGGTAGATTTTCTTTTCTTTTTCTTTTTTGTTTCTTTCTTAGAAAGTAACTTCTGGCTCAGATACTCTTACTCTATTTTTAAAAGCATAAAATTTATAGTGTTGGCCTCTGATTTTTAGTAATAAAAGGTAAGGCAAGCAATGAATTACAATTATCTGTAGCTAATAAACAGGTTGAGTGAATAATTTAATATATAATGCACTATCTTCAGTAGAAAATTTCAATCAAGTTGTAGATAAAACATTTGTTTTCTAATATTTATGATATGACAGCAAAATAAATTGAAAATAGAATGTCTGAAGTCAGAAATGAATCTGACTCCTTCAATTTTGCAGCTGGTAATTGGGCCCTGGAGGATTTAGCTCACAGACATATTGTCTTCACCTGTAGTACCTGTCTCTTCCAGCTTTTTCTCTTAACAATCTCATAGTCAGGATTTTTGACAGGAGCCCTGAGGACAAACACCTAAAAAAAGAAAATAAAGCTAGATTTTGGGGTCAAATTAAAGTGATCTGGGCTTCATTCAGCTAAGCCATCCTCTTGAGATTTAAATCAAAATATGAAAGAAATTTCCATTTTAGTCTGAAGGAGAAAAGTTCAATTTGAACTTTGGTCACTCAGCCTCTGTTAAGTACTATTTTGTTTTTGTTCCTCTGCAGAGACTATTTACATACTTTCAATATTTGGCTGAAATTCTTAATTTTTTTTTAATTTTTTTTAACGTTTATTTATTTTTGAGACAGAGAGAGACAGAGCATGAACGGGGGAGGGGCAGAGAGAGAGGGAGACACAGAATCGGAAATGGGCTCCAGGCTCTGAGCTGTCAGCACAGAGCCCGACGCGGGGCTGGAACTCAAGGACCGCGAGATCGTGACCTGAGCCGAAGTCTGACACTTAACCGACTGAGCCACCCAGGGGCCCCTAGTATTTGGCTGAAATTCTACCATGCGTTGTAACCCGACTACCATCTTCACGAATTTATTGCAGTTTATAATATGTTCGCTAAGGTCAGAATGTGTCTGAGCCTCATATATAAGGACACAGAGCCCTGTGGTTAAGAGCTAGACAGTGAGATTACTCCTTCACACCTCCTGACAAGAGATAAAATGAAAGACTGAAAACCCTAACAGTTGAGATGGATGTGGAGCAACCAAAACTTATATATTGCTAATGGGAGTGTAAAATGGTACAACTGCTTGGCAGTCTCTTGAAAGTTAACGTCTATCTTCTGACTCAGCAATTCTACTCTATTTGTCTTAGAGAAAGGAAACGATAGGTCCACAAAATTTTTTTGTAGAACAATGTTCAGAGCACCTTTATTTATAATAGCACTCCTGCCCCTCTCCATCCCCTCTGCCAAAGAAACTGGAAACTATCCACATGTGCAACAACACAAGAATGGATAAAGAATCGGTGGTATATTATACAATGGAATACTCATTAGAAATATTAAAAAAAGGATAGATAATTGAATAGGCAACAATACGGGTGAAACTTAAATATTTTATACTGAGTGAAAGAAGCGAGGATAAAAATAAATTAGTATTTACCATTTATATGAAAATCATGAACAGGCAAAGCTAAATATGGAAAGTGGTTACTTCCTTGGGAATAGAGATTGACTGTAGAAAGAGATAAGAAGGCAGTTTCTGAGATGTTAGAGATGTTCTATAATGAGTTTTGAGTGGTGATCACACTAGTGTATACAACTGTCAAATCTTATTGAATTGAACACTTAAGACTTGTGCATTTTAATGTATCTAAATTATATATCAAATTTGGAAAATTGGGGGAAAAAAGCTAGAACTTAAAGTCCACTGATCTGGGTTCAAATGCATATTCCACACCCTGTTACCTGTATACCCAGAGTGAGGTTACTTATGTGTGCTTCCAAAAAGAAGTGTGAGGATAATAGTACCTACGTTAGAAGGTAATTGGGAAGAAGTTAGTATTAGGGACATGAAAAACTCAATGTATTTTAGCTATTGTCATGTTTTCACAGACTATTTTTGCTGTTATTTTTCATTTATAACCATTTTAATAATCGCAAGAAGTTCAAAATCTTATTAACTGTCCTTCATTGTATGGGTGTTTTTTAATACATCATTTTATATTTTGGAACATAATTGTATGTGTGTGTATAGAGAATTTGATATATTCAGAATTAAATATACATACCCGTGAATAAAGAAACCACGCTAAAACAGCTTAAATTACATCCCAATAATCTACACAGCTACCTCTGCTGAAGGTATTAACTTAACACAGATCTGTTTGAGTCCTCAACTTAGGATCTTTCACAGCTGTCTTGGAGAGGAAAACAATGCAGAGAATAGGACCTTGGAGCTTGAATGACTGAATAAATGGTTGATTGTTTCATTTTAAAACTTTACACAGTTGGTATGCTGTGTGTGTGTGTGCGCGCACGCATGCTATACAGATCATTATTCTTTATCAAGAAATTAAGGAAATTTACTCTGCCCACTATGATTACACTAAATATGCTGAGTATTGTTTATTTTCCACCAGCCAGGGTTTTAATATGGCCTCACTTTGTGCTCAAATTTGTCCTATCTACTCTAGGTTAATTTTGTTTCTTTAAAGCTTAACGTAATAATGTCTTGTTAGAAACCATTTGATGAATACATCTAATCACCAAATCTGATCTACATCAATTATTTTATCATTACTAATGTGATCATTATATTTAAAAGTTATGCCATATGATTTAAAGATTAATAGGACATAGCTTGTTCATAGTCTCAATATCCACCCTGGATTCAGCATTGCTGTCTTACATTGGTATTAGGTCTGTGCATAGTTGACTGACTTTTCCTTAGAACCCATTTCTCAGATACTCTGTTGATAATAAGATGCGAAGAAGACCAATGACAGTAATCAAAATCCATAGTACAATATTGTGCTCCCTTAGCTTAATTAAGAGATGAGCAAGAAACTTAGGTAAAATAAGAGTAAGACAGAGATATTTAGCAAACATAATTAAAAAGAAATTTTCTCTGGTCAGAATATAACAATCAATACAAAAGTATCTCTCATCCTTATGATTCAGATCAAAACTATTTTAACTGTGCTTATACCATATATATGTGAGTATAAACTTTGTCTTTACTAATAAATAAAAAAAATCAAGATTCCATAGAAAAACATCAAAATGTACAGGATAGTGCTTCATTGATCTTTTCATTCTATGATGGGATTTATACAGTTTTATATATCAGAAGCAGAACTACCAAGAGTAATCTCTATGGACCTTTCAGAACATCATGGTCCGTGAAAATTTGTTTAAATAAACTTCAGTTTGTCAATAGCACTCAAATACATCCATGTGTCTATTTTTTTATTTTTCTTATTTTTTACATTTTTAAAAATGTTTATTCATTTTTGACAGAGAAAGAGAGTGTGAGTAGGGGAGGGACAGAGAGAGAGAGAGAGATACAGAATCTGAAGCAGGCTCTGGGCTCTGAGCTGTCAACACAGAGCCTGACATGAAGCTAAAATTCACGACTAGTGAGATCATGACATGAGCCGAAGTCGGACACTCAACCGAGTCACCCAGGCGCCCCCATTCATGTCTCTATTATCTCTGTTTGACATTTTATCCACAATATCCTGAATCCAGTTAAGAATGTCAGTAAGTAAAACCAAATTGGCACCAGGAATATAAAAAAATTATGGTAAATATTACAATTGAGTAACGATTATACATAAATTTTAAACTAGTGCATGTAACCTTGAGAATATTTTCTGATTCTAAAAATGAAAGCACATTTATGAAAGAAATAAATCTCTGTGCCAGATCTTGCTGATTAGTTCACCTATTATTTACAATACAGTTTCGGTCCCTTGAATCTATAGTCAATAATTAATTCCTCCAACTGAACTTCCACCCACACACAATCACACATACACAGAAATTACTAGTTGATGGGGCGCCTGGGTGGCGCAGTTGGTTAAGCGTCCGACTTCAGCCAGGTCACGATCTCGCGGTCCGTGAGTTCGAGCCCCGCGTCGGGCTCTGGGCTGATGGCTCAGAGCCTGGAGCCTGTTTCCGATTCTGTGTCTCCCTCTCTCTCTGCCCCTCCCCTGTTCATGCTCTGTCTCTCTCTGTCCCAAAAATAAAGAAACGTTGAAAAAAAAAAATTTTAGAAATTACTAGTTGAAGGCTATATTTTTAGATCACACATTCAGATCTTACTTACTTGTGTCATGCTTGACTATCCAACTTAGTCTTCGGTAATATGGCTATCAGTTGCTGAAATTATATCATTCATTCAACAAATACACTTTTCTTCCATCAACATCTCTTTTTCTTAGGATTTTGACCGGAATGATAGTATATATATTGCTTAAGAAAATTTAACATTTTAATATATTATTTCTTGTTATGACTCATTCATTTAGAAATTGTTCAATTTGTCTCAGCAATGTTTGGTAGTTTTTAACTTAGATTTAACTTAGAGGTTTTATAATTAATTATTTTAGACAGCTAGTGTATTTTGATTCTATTATTAATGCTACCATTGTTTTACTTTAGTTTTAATTTTTTATTGTTGTTATGCATATATACAATGATTTTAATTTAATAAAACTATTAATATTAATAGTTTGCCTGTAAATATTCTGGATTTTCTATGTATATAAACATTTCAGGGATGTCTAGGTGGCTCAGTCGGGTAAGCATCCAACTCTTGATCTCGTCACAGGTCAGAACTCACGGTTCATGAGATCAAGCCCTCTATCAGTTCTGTGCTGACAGCACAGAGCCTGCTTGGGATTCTCTTTCCCTCTCTCTCTGCCTCTCCCCTGCTCGATTTCACTCTCTCTCTCTCTCAAAATAAATAAATAAACATTTAAAAAACAAATAAATAAACATTTCAACATTTTACCATTTACTGTAACATTTTAGGAAGAAATTTAATACCACTCAATAGCTTATTTTGTTTGTTATTGGAAATATGATTTGTAAAATCTACTTGTTAAATTCACAGTTCTTTATTTTATATTGTTGGAACTTTTGAATACATCCATGTTAATTATGCACTGAGAGAGTAGTTCTACCATAATCACACATCATATATATATATATATATATATATGTGTGTGTGTGTGTGTGTGTGTGTGTGTATTTTATGTGTCTGTACATATATTACATGTTTCTTATATGTTTGTTATATGTTTATTATATGTTAATATTAAAGGAATATTCCAATACTAATGGGACATTTTTAATGGCTGAGATGGGGCCCAGATACTACTAATGTACATTTTATATTTATTCCTTCTCCTCAGATTTCCACTTTCCAAATATGTGTTTTCTTTGTCAGTGTGGATAGATTTCATTTTGTGACTAAACGGGAGGATTTAATTTTGGTGTGAGGAAGATCTTGAAAATGCCAAGGAAGATGCAATATTGACTTGTATCATTTTTCCATCAAGCATTTGAACTGTAGTTGAATTGAATGAGTAGTGTGGAAAGCACCAAAGGCTAATAAATGTATCAATCTGTTTCAGAAGTAGCTTGATGGAAATTTGACAAATGGTGCTCATTTGAGGTCAATGTAAATGTTAAAATGGGATTTTATGACCCCCCCCTGGAATAAGAAAAGCTTCTTTGGAAATCAGGTGATATAGACTGATTTTGAGAGGGGATGTCATCACCATTTCTGCCCCATAGCACAGTGATGAGAGTTGGAAACAATAAATCAGAGAGAGCACCCTTTCCATGTCAGAGACACTTTATTCATGGCTAATGGCAGCAATATGGCTTTTCAGAGTGGTTTTGCAAACAATGAATCCAGTGAACAAGCTAAAGCTGGAATAGTCCAAAAATGACATGGTGACATCAACAGACTTATGTATATGGAGGCAAATATTTATATCTGGAAATAATGGGAAAAAACTATTAAAATAGTCAATAAGGTCACTATATCCAAAAGAGTATAAGTTCTTAGGTGCACTTCACAAAAAACTAAATAGTATTGACAACCTAGAGGCAGATCCATGTATTTAAGATTTGATTGACATAATGGTTAAAATCTGTAACAAAAAAATTGTTCAACAATACATGAGTTTTCTAAAAACTTAGTGATTAAATAATAATAATAAACTAAATCCATTTCTATCACTATAATTATAAAATATATCTCAGCAGGTTTATACATGACATAAAAATAGTGAAACCATTGTTGAAAAATAATAAAAATAAGCATAAAAGTTCTATATTAATAATAAACATCATTAAAACACAAACTGGATAATATATACTTAAGGAAAATTATTATACAACTCTTAAAAGTTTGTATAGTTAAAAATACTGTATATATATATGTATATATATATCTACAGTCCTTGTCATGATTTTTTTGTAAAAATACTGTATATATATATATATATATACATATATATGTGTATATATATGTGTGTATATATATATATGTGTGTCCTTGTCATGATTTTTTTGTAGTGCTGTCAAATGTTAGAGGGTCTATCTACATGCTATGATTTTCACAGAGCTTTTACATGGAAACTTTCTCCCATACATTACATTCTTCTTAGGAAATTGAATATGAATAAATAGCAAAGCAATTTGTCTTATAACTGCAAGGAACACTGTTTAGAAGAATGCCGAATCAAACTTTCTCATCAATTATTTTGATTTGGTCAGACATTTCACTAATATTAATAATGAATACTATTGGCAGAAGAAAAATATGTCATATGAGGGAGTGGAAATGATTGTGTTGAATTTACATAATTAGAATATGATTCAGGGTAATACACACAGTGCAGCGAGATCTTATGAAAAATAAGCAGAATGAGTTTGATAAATACTTGCATGCTAATGATCAGACATGGAAATGAATCAAGAACATAGTTAGAAAACTAGAATTTGACCAAAAGAAACAGCCAGAATAATGAAGGAATTGCTTATGTCCAGTTCTAGCTAAATCAGTAATAAGACCATAGATCAGTTGATAGTATTATTATGAGAAAAGTCATCTGTGATGGAATATTAGCCAAAATTAGAGGTAGCAGCAGGATGCTGAACTTTGCCTTTGAAAAATATTGAAATTAAATTAACCAATCTACATGAATGTTGAGATAGGTGCGAGTTACGATAGATTTGCTTACGTATAAATTTATACTGTGTCTGTTTGCTTCACCATTTTTTAGGTCCTAAAGTCAAGATGAATTTCCAAGTTACAAAGTACCGTCTCTGTCAGTAATGAAAGGAAGATTTGTGAATCCATACAGGCTTGCTTGATCTATCACCAATGCACCTGATCCATCATTGATAGCTTATTGTATGGAAGAAATCTCCACCTTCAGCAATTATAAAGCAAAGCAAAATGGGGTAAGCAAAGTAATAATTAGTTTTGATTCAAACAGCATTCTTTTGTGGAATTGTCTAAGGAGTTGTCTAAGGATTCTCATCTTTGGATAAGAAAATTTGGTAATGTTAAATATGTTTCAAAATTTGGTATGTGTTAAATATGTTTTTTATAACTAGTTTAACGTTTTAGTGTTTACAAGGTGAGCGATGATCAATCACCATGGTAAGTTGAATTCTCCCACATATATTGTGGTTTTAAAAATCCATCAATTAATCAATGCAGTATTTATTATATTTTCTTATGTAGTTACTTCTGCAACAGGAGTTATGGGTAGTCTAGAATAAATGAAAACTATGGTCTACATCTGCAGAGAGGGGATATGAAATGGCAAAGATCAGTACATTATAAATATGTATATCATATACAGCAGGATATTTATAATATACATGGAGCATAAAATATATGAGAAAAACCTGTGATTTCAACAAGAATTACAGTTAGTCCAATAGTATTTCAAGGAGAATGAAGTTTGATGTGTATTGCAGTAGAGATAGAAGAATCCCTGAGGGGACATAACTGGAATATTAGGTAACTTCAGGTTACACAAATAGGCCAAAGAAATCACTTCAGCAAAATAAATACATGTGAAGGCAGGAATAAGAATGATACATTAATGGGTATTTGAGAAGACTTGGTGGACTAATGCGCTACTCGACCTTAATGAGTCACCCTGAAGGATGAAGAGTGAGGAAAATAGGCTTCATATCCCCAAATACCTTGCTTACATTACCATATATAGGGTAAGTGTTAAACATTTAATGTACAGGAAGAATATTTGTAAGAATATAGAAGTTGATTCATGTATGTTAAATCGCTAAAGTTCCTAAATAAAAATAATCCCATCATCACTTTCAGACTTAATCTCCAAATAGGAAGATGAAATGATATAATCATGATATTTAGTGACTGAACAATATTAAAACTGATATGCCTGTGGTAAGTGTCATAAAGTTGTAAAAATCTATTTCATTGATTTAAAAAAATCCAACATCCAAAGTTCTGTGGATGATCAGAATAATTGCATATGTTTTATCACACTGTTGGTTCTACAAGTATATTTTTGCCATCTTATTGTTACATATAAAGTTGTCTAGTTTGGTAAGATTAGTAGCAGAATGTAGCATGTAACTGAAAAACAAAACAGTTAGCCCATTTATGATCTACTCCTGGTAAGCTGCAAGTTTACAAGTACAACAGCATATAGGAATGAAGCTGAACATTTTTTCTTATTGATGGGAATACTTATCAGTGCATCTTAAGAATGTGGTGAGTTCTGGAATGGAATGACATAGCCTTACACAATATTGGATGATAATGTTCCTGAAATAAATCACACATGTGACTGGTTTTCGAATGAAAATTTCCTCATAAAATAGGAAATGTAAAAAGGGGCTGAGGGGAGAATATGCAAGGTATCCTGGGAAGTTTCCATGGGCCCGACCTTGAGGGAAGAGAGTGTGTGGAGGAGGGCACGAAAAGTATTATGGGCTAGAGGTCCATCGCTTTTGCCCACTTGTGCGTATTGTTCTAAATGCAAAGAGGTCTGGAATGTATAGTCTAGCTTTTTGACCAGAAGGAAATGGAGACAGGATTTGTAATGTAAAGCAGTCTTTATCACCCTTCCTGTGTCCCAAAAGTACTGGGATACTGTCACAAAATGTGTAACACAAACAGAATATGCCTCATACTGGTTTGCCTTAGGTAGAATTTCAAAGCTGTGTGTCTTAATAGTCACCACATTAAAATGCCCAGGCTTAAGGATGATTTAGAATGAAAAACAACCCTTTTATATACAAATATAAGTTAATATGGCAAACCGCCATTTGGTGTAAATTAACTGCATTTTCAGTGTTTATAGTCATAGATCGAATCTTCAGAAGTAGGCTTGGTTCATTCTGACATAGACTTTTTTTTTTTAATTAGGGTATAAATTGTTATTAGCTTTAAAATCTCAGATAGGAAGATACTTCTTTCAGAAAGTTGCAAGTAAACATCAAATTAAAAGAAAGATATATTCACCTGTGAGGAGAACAAAATTAAATATCCAATTGTGTAGACTAGGTAAATCAAGAACCAAGTATTTACATTACAAGGATTCAGACTTATTTTTACCATGACGTTTTTCAACCCAGATTGATTAAATGTGATTTGCTTATAACACACAATTTAAATAGTTTGGGCTCATGAAAAAAGGAGGTTTAGCACCACAGATTTAAGTCTTGAAGTTTTAATTGTCTCATATTTACCATCATATAAATGAAAACAAACTGGGTATATACAGTAGAAGAATGAGACACTATAGGCAAAACAGACTTGCAACAATAAATTTTAAAATTATAAACAAAATATTAGTATACTGAATCCAACATGAATATATATATGATAAATTTATATATTAATATAAATAATATATATAAAACATATAATAAAATACATATACTTTAATCTATACAGGCAAACTACCTTGCCTAGTTAGATTATTCCAAGAATGCAAGGTGGTTCACCTGTACAAAATAAATCAATGTAGTACAACACATTAACAGATTACAAAACTACAGAAGGAAAAGCAATTGATCATTTCAGAAGATGCAGAGAATGTAGTGATAAAATTCAATACTATTCCTGATAAAAGCTCTTAACAGACAATAAGTAGAAAAGAACTTTCATATCCTGATAAAGGATATCTGAAACAATTCCCAAAATACACCGTATTGTGATCAATAAGGAAATGTAAAAACATTACCTTTAAAATCCAAAACAAGATAAGGATATTCACTATGACCTCTCCCATTCATAATTGTAAGGGAGGTGCTAAAGCATTCAGTAGGAAACACAATCAAATGTAATATTTATAAGATTGGAAAAAAACTAAATTTTTAAAGTTAAGATAAAAAGGGGTAAAAAGAGCAGTGTCCCAATATTAAATATCATGTGTATTTATATGCTTAAAAACAACGTGTTAGAAAATGCAAGAAAACGTTTAAACAACACAAAAATAAGAAAACAAGAAATTCACCCAATAAAAGATTTGTATTCTATTGGAAAAGAATTATATAAGTATGTGGAAATGCATTAAAGAAGATATAAGTGACTGAAGAAATATAACTTTTTCATGGATATGGAAAGTTGATATTTTAGCAATGTAAAATCTCATCAAAATGATCCACAGATTCAATGTTCTATCATTAAATTCTGGCAGAGGTTTGAAATGAACTTACCAAACTTACTCTAAAATTTATATGCAATAAGACAGGGCCAGTAACAGTTTAGACACTCTTGAAGATCAGGTAAGTGTGAATTGCAACCATAAATAAATTGGCCAGTGACACTCAGTAGAGAGCCTAGAAAAACACTCACAGAAATGGGAACCTATGGATCACAAGTAGTATGGGAGTTAAAAGAGAAAAGAAATGACCATTTAATAAAATCATGGTATAATATGTTTTCTGTATATAAACAGTCTAAAAGTAGAAAAGTGACCACCTTAAAAAAGGAGGTTTGGAGAGTTGACTTTGGAGAGACACAGCTGTGGGTAAGGTGTGGGGAGATAACCTGTTGACAGAGGGTAATTCAAAGTACTTTAAGTAGTAGAAAGCAAAATCTGAACTTTTAGAAGTCTGCTACAATAGGGGCCATGACTGGCTTAACGGTGCTCAAGTGGTAAAGTGGGGTGGAATGCCAGGAGTGAAATCATAGTCTGAGGATCCCATGGGTAGCAAGAAGCAAAGGTGGTGCCAATGTGGTGCACTGTTCCAGGCATAGGAGCAAGCCAGGGTGCAGGATTTCAGCTCTGTTTTGCCATAAACTCTGAACCCCTGCAGGGTCATGCAACCACTTTCCTTGCCTGAGTCAGCAGATGCCTGGCAAGACCCTCCCCCAGAGGAACAGCACGGGTGCACGCTGTGGGGATCCCTAAAATTTGGAGTTTTTAAAGTCAGACACAAACCTGAGATAAAAAATCTCAGACATAGGCAGGATGAACGCAGGATTCTAATGGAGACTGAGGACATAAGAGGGGTGATTTATTAACCCCTGTGATTCGGGGCCCGATCTTTTGGATCTGAAATCAGAGAGCGAGGTGCCACCATATTCATCCTGCCCATCAGCCTGAAAGCCTTCAGGGAGCAAATACCACCACCACCTCCTGGAGGCTGGAGCTGCTTACTCCAAGCCCCCCCCCCCACCCCTTGGAGGTGCAGTTCCACTGAAACAAGTCAGCATGAGACTCACCACAGCAGGCCCCTTCCCAAGAAGACCAGTAAAAACAACTCACTTGTACCAAGTCTACGGACCAAAGAGTGCTACAAAGCTTCAGCCCGAAGGGAAATGGGTTCTAGCTTTTTTACTTTTATCCTTTATTTTTATTGTTATTTTTTCATTTATTTTCCTATTTTTTCAATTCCATTTTTATTTTTTATTAATAGTGATTTTTATTTATACATTTTTTTAATTTTTACTTTATTTTCATTTTATTTTATTTTATTGTTATATTTGGATCTCAATTATTTTAACAAGCAGACCAAAACACACTCAGGATCTAGTTTTGGGGGGTTTTTTGTTTAGGGGGGGTTGGAGATTTTTTTCATTTTTTTCTTTCAATTTTTTTTTTCTGAACAAAATGATGAGACAGAGAAATCCATCCCAAAAGAACGAATAGGAAGTGGAACTCATGGCCAGGGATTTAATCAATGAAGATATAAGTAAGATGTCTGAACTAGAATTTAAAACAATTAAAAGGATACTAGCTGGGCTTGAACAAAAAGCATAGAAGATACCAGAGAATCCTTTTCTGCAGAGATAAAATAATTAAAATCTAGTTAGGCTGAAATTAAAAATGTTATGACCAAGATGCAAACCCAAATGGAAGCCATAAAAACAAAGATGGACTGGGCAGAGGAGTGAATTAGTGGTGTAGAAGATAAAATTGTGGAAAATAATGAAGCTGAAAAGAGGGAAAGAAAGGTAAAGAATCACAAAGGCAAATTTAGGGAACTCAACGACTTTTTAAGACATAATAATATCATTGGAGTCCCAGAAGATCAGGAGAGATAAAAAGGGGAAGAAGGTTTAGTTGAACAAATTATAGCTGAAAACTTCCCTAATCTGGAGATGGACACAGACATCAAAATACAAGATGCACAGATAACTCCCATTATATTCAACAAAAGCCAACCAAGGCATATCATAGTCAAATTCACAAAATACTCAGATGAGGAAAGAATTCTGGAAGCAGCAAGGGAAAAAAAACAGTCCTTAACCTACAATGGAAGACAAATCAAGTCTGCAGAAATCAGTCCACAGAAACTTGGCAGCCCAGAAAGGAGTGGCAGGATATATTCAATGTGCTGAATCAGAAAAATATACAGCTAAGAATTCTTTATCCAGCAAGACTTTCATTCAGAATAGAAGGAGAGACAAACAGTTTCCCAGACAAAAATTAAAGGAGTTTGAGATCAATAAATGAGCCCTGCAAGGAATTTTAAGGGGGTCTCTTTGAGTGGGTGGATGGGTGGAAAAAGACCAAAAACAACACTAAAAGTACCAGAGAACATTACCAGAAACACCAACTCTACAGGTCACACAATGGCACTAAATTCATATCTTTCAATAATCAATTTTGTATCCTTTAGGTAAATACCTATAGTGCAATTAATTGCCAGGTCATAGGGTACTTATATTATTAGTTTTTTGAGGAACCCTCATACTGTTTTCCAGAGTGGCTGCACCAGTTTGCATTCCCAACAACAGTACAAGAGGGTTCCCCTTTCTCCGCATCCTTGCCAACAAGGTTGTTTCTTATATTATTAATTTTAGCCATTCTGACAAGTGTGAGGTGGTATCTCATTGTGGTTTTGATTGGTATTTCCCTGATGATCAGTGATGTTGAGCATCTTTTCATGTGTCTGTTAGCCATCTGGATGGATGTCTTCTCGGAAAAGTGTCTATTCATGTCTTCCCCATTTCTTAACTGGGTTATTTGTTTTTAGAGTGTTGAGTTTGATAAGTACTTTATAGATTTTGGATACTAACACTTTATCAGATATATCATTTACAAATATCTTTGCCTATTGCATAGGCTGCCTTTTAGTTTTGTTGATTGTTTTCTTTGCTGTGCAGAAGCTTTTTACTTTGATGAGATTCCCATAGTTTATTTGTGCTTTTGTTTCCTTGCATCTGGCAACATGTCTTATAAGAAGTTTCTGTGGATGAGGTCAAAGAGATTGCTATCTGTGTTCGCCTCCAGGATTTTTAGGGTTTCCTGTGTCACACTTAGGTCTTCAATCAATTTGAATTAATTTTTGTGTGTGGCATAAGAAAGTCACCAGGTTTCATTCTTCTGCATGTCACCACACTATTTGTTGAAGACACTGTTCTTTTTTCCATTGGATATTCTTTCCTGCCTTGTCAAAGATTAGTTGACAATATAGTTGTGGGCCCATTTCTGAATTCTCTATTCTGTTCTATTGATCTATGTGTCTGTCTCCATAATTTGGCTATTGTTGATAGTTCTGCTATAAACTTTGTGTACTTTCAAATCTGTATTTAAGTATCCTTTGAATTTAATTTTAATGTTTATTTATTTTTTGAGAGAGAGAGAGACAGAGACAGGGTGTGAGCAGGGGAGGGGCAGAGAGAAGGAGACACAGAATCTGAAGCAGGCTCCATCCAGTCTCTGACCTGTCAGCACAGAGCCCAACAAGGGGCTTGAACTCATAACTGGGAGATCATGACCTGAGCTGAAGTTCGACACTTAACTGACTGAGCCACCCAGGCACCTCTGCATTATCTTTCAATAATCACTCTGTAAATGGACTAAATGCTCCAATCAAAAGACATAGAGTGTCAGAATGGATTAAAAAAAAAAAAACAAGATCCATTTATATACTGCCTACAAAAGACTCATTTTAGACCTAAATACACCTGAAGTTTGAAAGTGAAAGGATGGAGAACTATCCATCATGCTAATGGATGTCAAATAAAGCCTAAGTAGCCATTCTTATATCAGACAAACTAAATCTTAAACCAAAGATTATAACAAGGGATGAATAAGGACACACACACACTTTATTGTATTTTTTTGGAGCAGTGTTAAGTTCATAGTAAATTAAACAGAAGGTACAGAGAAATGCCTCTCTTACTGTAGTGGTGCCTTTGTTACAATGAACCTACACTGACACATTATAATCACCCAGAATCCATAATTACTCTCAGGTGTATTCTTAATGTTATACATTCTATGGGTTTGGACAAGTGTATAACAGCATGTATCCACCATTATAGTATGATGTACGATTGTTTCACTGCCCTAAAAATCCTGTGCACTCTACCTATTATACTCCCTGCCTCATTCCCTGGCAACTGTTGTTTTTATTATTTATTGTTCTATAGCTTGGCCTTTTCCAGAATGTCATATAGTTGGAATCATACAATATATAGCCTTTTATTGGCTTCATAACTCGTTTCTTTTTAGTGCTGAGTAACATTCCATTGCCTGGACATACCACAATATATTTATCCTTTTACACACTAAAGGACATCAGGTTGCTTTCAAGGTTTAGAAATTATGAATAAAGCTGTTATAGACATCCATGGGCATATTTCTGTGTGGAAATAAGTTTTAAACTTCTTTGGGTAAATTCCAAGGAATGTGATAATAGGATCAGATGGTAGGAGTATATTTAGTTTTGTAAGAAGCTACCAACCATCTTCCAAATTGGTTTAACCGTTTTGCATTCCCACCAGCAATGAATGGGAGTTCTTATTGCTCCACATCTTTGGTAGGCTTAGTGCTGTCACAGTTTTATTTTTTTGTAGTTTTTTTTTTTAATTTCAGTTAATTAGCACACAGTGTAATATTAGTTTCAGGTGTACAATATAATGATACAACACTTCCATACAGCAGCTGGTGCCCATCTCAACAAGCGCACCCCTCAATCCCCATCACCTATTCAACCCATCCCCCCATCCACCTCCCCTCTGGTAATCATCAGTTTCTTCCCTATAGTTAAGCATCTGTTTCTTAATTTGCCTCTCTCTTTTCCTCCTTTGCTCATTTTCTTCTTCCTTGCATTCCACATATGACTGAAATCATACAGTATTTGTCTTTCTTTGACTGACTTATTTCACTTACCATAATACTCTCTATCCCCATCCACACCCTTGAAAATGGCAAGATTTCATTCTTTTTAAGGCTGAGTAATACCCCATTCTGTGTGTGTGTGTGTGTGTATATATATGTATGTATATATATATATATATATATATATATGTATGTATATATATATATGTATGTATATATATATATGTATGTATATATATATATGTATGTGTATATATATATATATGTATATATATATATATATATATATATGCCACATCTTCCTTATTCATTCACTAGCTGAGGGACACTTGGGCTGCTTCCATAATTTGGCTATTGTAGATGCTGCTGCTATAAACAGCGGGGTGCCTGTATCCCTTCAAATTAGGATTTTTGTATTCTGGAGTAAATACCTAAGAGTGTGATTGCTGGGTTGTCGGATAGTTCTTTTTTTAATTTTTTGAGGAACCTCCATACTATTTTACATCATGGCTGCACTAGTTTGCATTTCCAACAGTACAAGAAGGTTCTCCTTTCTCTGCATCCTCACCGACATCTGTTGTTTTCTGTATTGTTAATTTTAGCCATTCTGACAGGTATGAAGTCATATCTCATTGTAGTTTTTGATTTGTATTTCCCTGATGATCAGTGATGCTGAGCATCTTTTCACGTGTGTGTTGGCCATCTGTATCATCCTGGGAAAAATGTCTATTCATGTCTTCTCCTTATTTGTTACTTGGATTATTTGTTTCTGGGTATTGAGTTTTATAATTTCTTTATATATTTTGGATACCAACCTTTAATCAGATATGTCATGTGCAAATACCTTCTCCCATTCCATCAGTTGCCTTTTAGTTTGGCTGATAGTTTCCTTCGCTGTGCAGATTTTATTTTGATGAAGTGCCAACAGTTTACTTTTGCTTTTGTTTCCCTTGCCTCAAAAGATATATCTAGAAAGAAGCTGCTATAGCCAATGTCAAAGAGGTTACTGCCTGTGTTCTCCTCTAGGATTTTGATGGATTCTTGTCTCACATTTAGGTCTTTCATCCATTTTGAATTTATTTTTGTGTATGCTGTAATAAAGTGATCCAGTTTCATTGTTTTTTTTAGTATTAAGTTATCAAGGTCATCTCGATTTTCCCCTATGTTATCTTCTAGGATTTTTGTAGTTTTGCATTTTAAACTTAGGTCTATGATCCCTTTTGAGTTAATTTTTGTGAAGGGTGCAAAACTTATGTTTACATTCACATTTTTTTTTAATTTTTTTTTCAATGTTTTTTAATTTATTTTTGGGACAGAGAGAGACAGAGCATGAACGGGGGAGGGGCAGAGAGAGAGGAAGACACAGAATCGGAAACAGGCTCCAGGCTCTGAGCCATCAGCCCAGAGCCTGACGCGGGGCTCGAACTCACGGACCGCGAGATCGTGACCTGGCTGAAGTCGGACACTTAACCGACTGCGCCACCCAGGCGCCCCTTACATTCACATTTTTTACATGTGGTTGTCTAATTTTTCCAGTGTCATTTTTTTTATTGTTATACATTTTCAAACCTGGTTTTTAAGTTAAAATAGGTTCATGATTATTCTATTCCCTTGGTACAAATAACTTTTTAGCATTAAATTATGCAGGAGTTTTAATATTTATCTGATAGTATTTTTAGAAAAGTGAGCAAAGTAAAAAAAAAAAAAGAGACTGAGTAATCCATTAAATAGAGAAAAATTTTTCAGAGATGAAGCAAAATACACATACTTGTAATGAAAGTGGGGAGCAAGAAAGGATCATTTCCTTGACACATAGCAGGAAAATATGTAATGAAAAATATAATTAGAAGATTTATAAATATTAAAAAATGACTACTAAAAATACCAAGAAACACATTTTTATTAGATAATTTATTGGTATAACTGGATTCAAGAAGACGCTTCTTGAACTTCATGTTTTGCAGGAAAGTCTTTTTGAATTTTAAATTCTGCCTATAGCCAAAATATCATGCAGTTTGAAAAAAATGAAATTATCTTCAGTGATATAAAGACTGATGAGTTTTTAAAACCTGTAAAATAAATCTGAAAAAAAAAACAAAATAAATTTATTCAGCACAATGAAAATAAATGCACAAAGTTCTATGTGAGATACAAATGAAAAAGACATAAACAAAGAATTCAATAATACATATGGGTGAGCCTAAATGAGTCAATTTTCCTATTAAAAGACATAGATTCACAGATTTTGGGGATATATAGCCCTAGGTTATTTCCAAGAGAAATATTTAAAAATATTACAAAAAATGGTTGAAAATAAAAACATGGAAAAAGAAATGCCAGAAAGAAATACCTAATACAATAAAAAGTAGCTGTATCAGTTTTAATTGTAGTAACATTAAAAATCAAGGGTAAATATTTTGGAAATGTCAAACTAAATTTCTTAGTTTGTGTGGTGGACTAATGGATATACATTTTACAATTATACTAATGAATAACTTGTATGTGTCAAATATTTCATAATTTAGAAATGCAAATCAAATCAAGTAACTTAGACATGTAATCAAATTTCACTGTAATTTAACAAATTAAAAAGTAAAAATTTTCTTATATATAATTCCTAGATATTAGTTATATGTGTATATACATATGTGTATGCTTTTGTTCTAGAGTCAAAGTATGCCCACAATTTTGCTCTATGGACTTGAGATATATAGGTATAATTATCAGTAACAAAGTAATTGTCCTTTATTTGTGAAAAACATAAGTAATATAATCACTCTGCTATATTGAGGTCATTGCATTGTTTTTAATGTTATATACTGACTTTTTTGTTAGAAAAAAAAATCCCATCTCTATGCATTTGAAATGACTTTAACTTTGAAATTAAATGTTTTAAAATCCCTAGTAAATAAAATGGGATATTAAATTTAAAAATAGAAAAAAATGACAAACCCATATTCAAATTAGCTTATTTCTTGCTTTAGAGACTTCCAGAAATGTATCATTAAAAATGCACTCACAATTTCATGGGGTACGTGGGTGGCTCAATTGGTTAAGCATTGGACTTTGCCTCAGGTTATGATCTCAGGGTTCCCAGGTTCGAGGCCTCCATTGGGCTCTGTGCTGACAGCTCACACCCTGGAGCCTGCTTCAGATTCTGTCTCCCTCTCTCTCTGCTCCTCCACCATTCACACACTCTCTTTCTCTCTCTCTTTCTCAAAAATAAGTAAACATTAAAAAAGATTTTTTAATACTTTAAAAATACACTCAAAACATCAATCATACTGCACACAATTTTTTAAAATGTTTTAAATATCTAAGGCATAGTTAACTCTTTTTTCCCTTTCTTCTTGCTTCTTACTAGTAGTAACTAAGGTGGGGCAGCTTTGGAAGAAGTCATCCAGAGGAGGTGACCAGTGAATTACCCTTGCTGGACCCAGGCAATCTGAGACTCCTCCCTCCCTCCCATGTCCTTGGAATGTGCATTCTGCTTGCCTTTCCAAAAATAGAAGCTGACCTAAGGATACAGCCTTCACAGTGATGTGTTATTGTCATCATCTGGACTGTATACATGACTGAATCCTTAAGGCCTCTATTATAAACTTTTAAGATCCTGGTGGGCAAAAGCAGAGATCTATTCATCTTGCAGCTGCCCAAGACAAGCCTTACTGGTAAATTCCCTTGCTTATTAAACCTGCCACCTCCCAACCTGGAGGCCCTGCCTGTCTCTTCAGCCTCCCCTTGCCTTCTGTGTACATAGCCAATTCGTACACCAACAGGTGGACTTGGCTAAAGCACATCCTTGAACAATTCTCTCCATGAAATTGTCTGGTTGTCAATTTTCTGAGTCCTTTTATTTCTCGAAGTATATTTAGTTACTACTCTCATGACTGCTAATTTGGCCAGACAAATAATTTTAAGTTTAGAGTGATTTGCTTTCCATTCATCATTTTGAAAACCATCCTTGTTACACTGATTCATTATCATAGTGGCTGCATCTTCTTCTATCCCAAATTATCTTGGCAGCGGTATTTTTCACCAATTTTGACATGAATGTATTGAACAATTTTGACATATGTGCGTAGGATTTCCTTCGATTCAAGAGCATGTTCTTCTATAAATTTTAGTGGTTTTTTTTTGCTACTCTTGCCCTATTCTGGTTCTGGATTTAGGAGTTTCATTTATGTTATTATTTTTGCCTGCTCTAGTGTTCATTTCTTAATCTACAAAAAACTATTTCTCCTTTTTAGTGAATTTTATATGATTTTATTCAGATCCTAATTGTCTTTATTTTTTCCTAGATTTGTCAAAGACTGAAAACTTTGTCTTTTGATTTTTCCATACAAACTATTTTTCCTTTCAAAATTTCTACTTGACATATCTTTATTTTCTTCCTTTTCTATTATAATTTTATATTTTATTAAAAAGATAATTTTATATTTTATTTGGAAGTTTAAAACTTACTATTGATAAAATACACTGTTAAATATTCTCTATGTGAAGATCAGAATATTAGGTTATCTTTGCTCCTAACATGTTTTACACATTTTCTCTTACTTACATCAGTTTTATTAATAATATAAATAATCACGTTAACATATTAATTAACACACAATACTATACATTTTCAAAATAAAGCACATTACATTGAAAATGTATTTTCAGGAATTATTTTCATCATTAGTATTTGCTTTGAAATGATATATTCAAAGTAGATTGAGCCTTATTTTGCCTACCTGTGGATTCAATACTCATTAGTATCATTTTCATATATTGATATCATTTCTTACATTTCTATTTGGATTTATCCTTTGGTTTTAGTACTTTTTAAAAAAGTTTTTATTTAAATTCCAGTTAGTTAACATACAGTGTAGTGTTAGTTTCAGGTGTACAATATAGTGATTTAACACTTCCATACAACAGCTCAACAGTTGGCGTAGACATATAGCTACAGTACCTTTTGATTCTTTAAGCATCTCAGTATCATTATGGTTTGCACGCATAAGAACTCTTGCAATAATAAAATTACAGAATTATGGCATTTTCTCTCAAAGCTTTGAGTCATTTTCCCAATATTTTTTGGCTAGTCAGTCTTTTATGAAAGAAGACTAAACCTTGCTTTGTTTTCCCTATAGAAGTATCTCTGTTTATAGCTTTCTCTTGTCACGTTGCTTGTCAGCTTTTAAACTTAACATCTTGAAAATATAGAACCAAATATGTAGATATATATCTATTTTACATTATAATTAGGCATTAAACATGGTGTTCTTATAATTATCTTATTATGACTACTTCCCTACCCCTGAACAAATCAGTATCTGACAGCTCACTTCATCTTCCTGGCTGTTCTCCAAATTACTAACAGTCAGATCATACCCATGCTTAGACACTGCACTATGAGAGGAAAATCTTTATATTTTAATAGTTATTATTAATTCATGTAATTTTTTATTTTAGAAACTATCTTAAGTAATAACAGAGTAGAGTAAGATAAGTGAATTTGAAGATTACGAGGGGTTTTTGTTGTTGTTTTGGTAAATGCCTGCTTATATGCATGGTGGCCTCTTATGTGATATCCATAAAGCAATAATGCTTAAGAAATTCTCATGTTATGTATTTATAATCACATCTGAGCATATAAAGAAGTCTATCTCCTTGATAATGTTTTTAATTAAGGTTTTGTATTATTTTCATCATTATACACAATTAAATAGAAATATTTATACTATAAAAGTTAGCAATGAAGCAGTTTTTTACCCTGTAAAATAAAGATTATTACTTTTGTTAGATTTATAGTAGTTGCAGATCAAATGAACTAAATCTGTGAAGATTCCTTAGTTGTCACAGAGAGATCTAAACCATAGTGAAGATGAAGCTGAGTCCATACTAGCATTGCTGGCTATTTTATATGAATCCAGCATGAGAAAATATGTAATTCAGCTGAAAAATTTTGAGATTATACCACTATGACTTCTTTTACAAAATTCAAACTTTTTAAAATATTTTATTGTTTGTTTTATTTATTTTTTATTGTTTATTTTATTGTTTCAGATCCTTTGTTTAAAAAATACCTTTGGATATACTTAAATCATTGACTAGAACGTTTTCTGTCTCTTTGATGAATCACTTCAGAAAAAATCCAGTTTTCCTTATTCAGAGTTTTATTTTTCATTTTAAGTACAGTGATTGAAATTTAGTTTTAAAAGCTCTTGCTTTTATTTTCAGTCCCACTGCCAATCTTTCAACAGTTCACTTGACCTTTCTTTTCAATTGGTAATAGTGGTGGAAATAATGACTTTCTCCTACTATAATGATCATAAGAGAACAAATAATTTTTGTAATGAGAGTCTGCACTTAGTGAAGAAATGTTCTTTAAAAGAGAGATTTATTATCATTATTATATAATTTTCTTGTGTGTAAGGCAGTGTAATCATTAGTCTTTATTTTTATTTCTGGTACTTTCTAAGGACTGTTGAATGCCCTCAAATATGTTTCTTAAGCTCCCTATTTGTCAGACAATGATGGGATCCATGTATGCACATGCTCTAAAAAATTTTTTTAAGGAGAATTACATATTTTTGGAATGGCACTTTTCCCTTTTTCTCATTTTATTAATTTTCCTGGTAGTTGATGAGACTCCATTTTTAACTCCAATGAGAAGTGTCTAATACTCTTTCTTCAATTGATTTTCCTTTATTTGCTGTTTTCTCTGTCTAGAATCCTTATGTTAAACATAACAATTGTCTTGAAATTTTTATAACATTCATTAATTTAAGCTTTTCCTTTTATTTTTGGAAGAATTCTCTCTTTAATGCAATATTCTGCAGTAACTGCTGTGCTTAATATGCCCCTCATTGCTTTGAAGAATTAAGCAGTCATCCTTTTTAATCTAAGCAAATTTGTGATCACAAATTTTTTCTCTACCCAAAGTTATAGAACTTATTGTTGTTCATAGTATCTAAGTCCTACCAAGGACTTACTTCAATTAAATATTGTAAATTATTTTTTTTTTAATTTTGATCGCAACTGTTAATGACTTTGAATTTCTAATGCTATTTTCTTCTTTTGAAACCTTTGATCCATTAAATATTTTTCTATCATTTCTTGTACTTGCATTTACAAGCTTATATTTATGGGTAAATGGCATGGGTTTTGAGTGGGATATGGGGCCACAATTCAAATATTTAGTCTATAAAAATGTTTGCTTTAAATAAAAATCAAAATTTTAGTATAACATCAGTTTCCTTCTTTCTTTTCTTCCTTTTTAATTGGTAGTTTTTGCTCTTCAAGTTATTTCTTGCAAAACGGTATATGATCCAATATGGAGAATGAAGGACACACACACACACACACACACACACACATATGTATACTCTACTAAATAAATAATCACAAAATTCCTATTTCTCAAGTTAATTCAAAACCTTTTAAAACTCTTGTTTTTTTTTTTTTAATTAAACTTAATTATTTTCATTACTTATTTATTGAGGAGCATTTCGTTACCAGACAGTGACCATCGCCATCTTTTTTTCTGTAAGTCATTTGCTTTATAATAAATTTGGAAGCAAACACGGTGACTTTGGAATTCTGTAAGGATATATAAAAAAATTGACACAATCCTAACAAAGGCTGTCATCACCTAAGCATGCCTTCTAGAATGATGTTTGACTACTTCACACTTCTATAATAATGGCCTTATTATTGTACTGTGAAAGATTACACCTCAATAAGAAACATTGAACTCTTTAACCACTTTCCATGAATTTAATTATTTCAAAGTATTAACAAACTAGTGAAAGAATTAATCAAAACCATATAAAGTATTATTTCTCATGGATAGGAAAAAGAATAGGATGAGGTAAATTAAATCTAATTCCTAAGACTTTCTAATGATAAGGACATTAAATATAAAATATTCCACTTCAAAATATTTTCAGAGATGTTATACATGGTGAGAGAGAGGGGTGCCTGGGTGGCTCAGTCAGTTGTCTGACTTCGGCTCATGTCATGATCTCATGATTGGTGAGTCCGAGCCCCGCTTTGGGCTCTATGCTGATGGCTCAGAGCCTGGAGCCTGCTTTGGATTCTGTGTCTCTCACTTTCTGCCCCTCCCCCATTCATGCTCTGTCTCTCTCTCTCTCAAAAATAAATAAACATTAAAAAAATTAAAAATTATATCATATATAATTTTCCACTTTATTAACTTGATTATATTACAGCAAAGGAATATTATAGGATTAAATTAAAAGTAAAAATGCAAATCAACTGCACATATAAATTGACCTCAAAATTGGTTTGTAAATATTTTTAAATGCATCTTTCAGTTTTCTTGTTTTTCATATTATTTTGGAAAAATGATAAATTACAATATATAGATTTAAAAGTTTGAATGCTTATGTAATATATCTCAATCTCAAGAAAGCTAAAATCCCTCAAACTCCTTCCTTCTCTCCTTCCTTCTTCTTTTCCTTTCTTATTTGTTTATTGGTAATTTTGGCTCTAAAATTTATTTGTTGGCAAAATCTTACCTAAACTGATATCAAGATTGTAGGAATATATATCTTTCACTGATCCAACTTGGAATGAATATTTATGTATTTCTCTGCAAAATTATTAATGGATTTAGTTACAGGATGCCATCCCTTATCATTTTTAGTATTTTACAGTATATATACTCATTACTATTTTATAGTGTGAATTTAGCTATTGAATCTCTATCTCCATGCATACAAGAGCCTAAATTATTATAAAATTATAACTTGATAATTGTGATATAGGGGAATTACATGGTGTTAAATTATGGTAATGTAATGAACTTTGAGAATTCAGAGATAATGGAGCTGAGGCCTGAAAGATAGACGATAATTAGCTAGACAAACCACTTGACTAGAGTTTGGAATGATTGTTTGAAAGGTCATTGCCAGAAGTGAGATTGGCATGTGTAATGGCCCATTAGCATAAGGGAACATGGAGTTACAAGAGGTAAGTATACCTATAGTGGTGACCATGAAAGTGAGCAAGGAGTAACTTAAGGCTAGTGAAAAAGGTAGGGCCAAATATATACAAGTTGGTATATCATGCTGCTGTCCTTAACCCAGGAACAATAGGGGGCCTTTGGAATGTTGACATGGGCAGATTTTACTGATTTTGGAGTTTAATATTGTATGGAAAGCAATGGGAAGTGGAGTAAGTAGACCTGTTGGAAAACTATAGAAATAGTCTAAGAATAAAATATAGGCTTTTTAGATTGAGGTGAAAATGATGGGCATTAAAAATAGTGAACAGATTCAAGAGAGATTCAAGATATGGATACAAGGGAAAAGATATCAAGAAAGAAATCAATGCTCATTTATTGAACGAACTGAAGGATAATTCACTAATTAGAACAGTTCTGAGCGAGAAGAAATCATGAGTTCTGTTTTGGACAAGTTGGTATGAGTTCTTTTTGAGACAACCAAGTAAAGATTTTAATAAAACAATTGATATACAAGGCTGAAGCTTAAATGGAACTGCTGGGCTGAAGATATAAATTTGTGAGTTATCATTTATACGTGACCGTTGAACTACAGATATACATATATAATTGCCTAGGAAGCCAGAAAGTTAAAAGAAAAGAAGGCCTAAAGTTGCATATAATGCATAAAAATTAAAGAGTAGAACTCTCAAGGTAAAAAGAAAAGAACTAAGAATATAAAGTGGAAAATCAGGAACATACTGAGTCATGATATTCAAAGAAAAAGATATTTTCAAGAGGGAGCCATGAGAACTATGTCACTTCACTTAAAAAAAAGACACTCATGCATTGAAAAAATTTATCTTTTGCATTTATGAAAGATCATTGACAGAAAATATACCCCAAACAATGAACAATTGTGTAACATGGGTGACTGATCAGATACTGGTTGTAAAGCTAAAGCAAGGCCCTAGGTGCCTCATTATGACAAGCAATCTTTTAGTTGTAGGTTCTTGGAGAGTTTAGCAAAAGGCTACATAAAGTCAAGCTGGTGCTGATGGCAAGAAGGGGAGAAGATTGAATGGGGGTGTATCTCAGGACAGAAGTACTTTGTTATTTAACAACTACTATGGACATAGTAGTTATTCATTCCTAAAGACAAGTCCTGGTGATTAGTGACTTTAGAAAAATCTTATTCAATAAATAGATGGACCAGATGTCATAGTGGATAAAAATGTGAGTGAAAATAAGAAAATAAAGTTGTAATATTGGTAAGGTTTTTTATGTAATATGGCTAAGAGAGACAGGTATGTAACTAGATGGAGATAATCAGTGGAATAAAGTTGCTTTGTTTAAATAAGAATATGTTTTAAAATCAGTGTGACTGGCCATTTTGAGAAATAGAAGAAAAACAAGCAAAAGGTTACATAATACATATCTTAAATGATAGTGAAATGATTATTTTTAGAAAGAGAATGGTTCTTTTACTTTAAAATGATATAAGGATAAAAAGGTAAATAAGAGTGGAAGGTAGATTGGAAGAATAAAATGACCATTGTGGAGAATAACAGAGTAAATTGACCAGGGAACTCACTGATTTGCCACATTTAGAAATTTTGATTATAGATCAGAAGCTGAGTCAATTCATCATGCTGTGAATTTCTGTAGAAATTTGCACCTCCGTATTAAAAATATTTTTAAACTTTATAGTTTCCTAATGCCTCAAGATTCCTACAAGTAGGCTTTAAACACCCTGCTTAGGTGACCAGATGCACCAGTGATAAAGCTGGTTGGTTTGTCCTGATTCAAATTCCTCTTCTCGCCTGTCCTGACTGTGAGTTAATGACATTCCAACTTATCAGTAAAATCCCCTCATGCCTTTTGTTTAAGTACTGCACCCTGACCCTCATGAGTCCACACACTCTCAGCTCCCCACCTGCTTGGTTGAGCCCACTGCCCTGGTGCTCCTCACATGTTACTGACTGTGTGGTGTGCCATGCCTCCCTCTTCTAGGAATTCAGAATATGATAAATCTCTTCTCCTTTTGCATTGCCACTTCATAGTGCTATTCTGCCTCTATTCTGGTCTGATGACCAGGCTGATCATCAAAAATCCCATTTTAAGTAACAAGTATTCTTCACAAAATAATCTCTCTGGGGTGGGTGCCTGGGTGGTTCAGTCACTTGAGCATCCACTTCTTGATTTTGGCTTAGGTCATGATCTCAGGGTCATGGGATCTAGCCTCGTGTTGGGCTCCTTGCTAGGTATGGAGCCTGCTTAAGATTCTCTCTCTCCTCTCTTTTCCCCTTCCCTGATCATGCTCTCTCTCTCTCTCTCTCTCTCTCAAATTAAAAAAAAATAAGAAAATAAAAATAAAAATCTCTGTCTCTTCAGATACATGCATGAAGAAATGGGAGAGTTGAATTCATCTCTGATTGGATTGTTCTCAGATGGGTGTAATGAAATGAATGGTAGAAGAGCAGTGGAATTTAGGGTCCTATTCAAAGATCATCCATTGGTAAAAGCATGGACCCAGGCATTGTGGAAATCAAAGACAAATCTAAGACAGCAAAGATGAGGATTATCAATACATCTAAGCAGAAACTACAATTTGATGGCTCTTTTGGCTTCCCAGTACATTTTCTGTTAGATGTGGAACAACAAGAAGGAATATAATCTCTCCAAAAAACTCTTATTTTTCAAAAATATTTATGGGGTGTCTGGGTGGCTCAGTTGGTTAAATTCAGGTCATGATCTCATGGTCATGGGTGGAGCCCCACATCATGGTCTGTGCTGAGCATGGAGCCTGCTTAGGATTCTCTCTCTCCCTCTCTCTCTCTGCCCCCCACTCCCCACTCATGCTCTCTCTCTCTCAAAATAAATAATAAATAAACTTTAAAAATATTTCTGAATGGATATTATTGTATTATAGTCTCTCCTGATGAAATTGAATTGAGCAAAAGTGAGATAAAAAGAAATGTTCACAGATAATATCATGTATTTAGAACAAGATTCACATTTTTAAAATAAAATTTTTTAATGTTTATTTAGTTTTGAGAGACAGAGACAGAGCATGAATGGGGGAAGGCAGAGAGAAAGGGAGAAACAGAATGCAAAATAGGATCCAGGCTCTGAGCTCTCAGCACAGAACCTAATGTGGGACTTGAACCCAAGAACCATGCGATCATGACCTGAACCAGTTGGACACTGAGCCGCACAGGTACCCCAAGATTCAGATTTCTAAAGTTGCAATGTTAGACTTAACTGTTTGTTATAAAGGACATTTCTCAAGCTTTATAACAACTTATAATTTTTTACTAAGTTAGTAATTTGAAGTATTGTATATTGCATTATCTCAATATAATCCCCTTTTCCATGAAGTTTTCTCTAAACTCCATAAATTAATTCTTCAGATAATTCTGGATAAAGGATAGATACTATTATTGTTTTCAGATAAATTACATAACAATTGAATATTTATTTGTTCATAAGGGTGCCTTTATTCTGTATATTTCTTATCACTTTTACCAGTAAATGAAGGGTCTACATTTTCCCTTATTTTTAAATTTTTTTTCAATGTTTATTTATTTTTTTGGGGACAGAGAGAGACAGAGCATGAACAGGGGAGGGGCAGAGAGAGAGAGGGAGACACAGAATGGGAAACAGGCTCCAGGCTCTGAGCCATCAGCCCAGAGCCCGATGCGGGGCTCGAACTCACGGACCGCGAGATCGTGACCTGGCTGAAGTCGAACGCTTAACCGACTGCGCCACCCAGGCGCCCCTACATTTTCCCTTATTATGTATAGTGGAGGGTTTGAGAGCCTGTATGCACAAGGATTTAAGCCAGATCCAAAAATTCTTAAAAAATAAGTTTTAGATAAGGAAAATATTTTTAATGTAACATTAAATATAAGCAGTAAAGAGGTTAAAATACATCTTTTCAAAAATATATGAGGTAAGAGATATCTAAAGGGTAAATATGTAATCTGTATTACCCTAAATTTTACTATCTAAACATGGTTTTTTTTTTAATTTTTTTAATGTTTACTTTTTGAGAGAGAAAGAGCATGAGTTGGGGGAGGGACAGAGAAAGGGGAGACACAGAATCTGAAGCAGGCTCCAGGCTTTGAGCTGTCAGCACAGAGCCCGACATGGGTCTCAAACTCACAAACTGTGAGATCATGACCTGAGCTGAAGTTGGATGCTCAACCAGGAGCCACCCAGGTGCTAAATTTTACTATCTAAAATGCAGATGAAGGAAACTAAAATACTCAATGAAAGTAAAGGGGAAAAGTTAAAAAAAAAATGACACAAATGTATACAATTTAAAATAAATGAAAACATATATAGAAATAAAATTAAGAAAAACTGCCACAAGTATAATATTAGTATTCTATATCCATGAGAAGAAAAGTTTAAAATAAATAGAATACATGAAAAATTAGAAACAAGTAATTTTGTTTTAAATCCTGAAAGTTGGGAGAAAAAGAAAGGAAATTATTTCCAAGTTTCTTCAAACATAGCTGTTTTAGAAAATATTAAAATTGATACAGAGTATGTTAAGGAGTTAGAACTTGAGCAAGTGGGTAAGTTATTTTTGTGAATCCAGTATTCTGAAGAGGGCCCACGTCTCTGAAGAGGAAGATGAACAAAATATTCTGAGATCTACAACCTCTAAATCTTGACTTCTTAATTTTGATGCAACCCGTCACCGTTTTGGTTTAGCTTTTGCACCCTTTATATATGCTATTCTTTTTTTCTTTTTTTCTTAATGTTGATTTATTTTTGAGAGAGAGAGAGAGACAGAGCATGAGTGGGGGAGGAGCAGAGAGAGAGGGAGACACAGAATCCAAAGCAGGCTCCAGGCTCTGAGCTGTCAGCACAGAGTCCAATACACGACTTGAACCTATGAACCGTGAGATCATGACCTGAGTGGAAGTCAGACACTTAACTGACTGAGCCACCCAGGCACCCTATGCTATTCTTATCTTACCCCAAAATTGACAGACTATTTTTTGAGCTTTAGAAAATTACTTAATTTTTTAAAAAATTATAATTCCCATAGACTCTTATTGTTAGTGATTTTTTATTAAGAATCAGGAAAGAACTAGGGTAACCTAAAATTAAACAAGACATGGAGATACAATAGATATCACATATGAAAAGATGGGCACCAAACATATGCAGAGTTCAAAAGTGTTTTTGCTTGTTTTTGTTATGTTTTAAATGTGTTATATAACTGTAGAATTCACTAGCAACACTGAGTATATAAAAGGGTCTGGTTGATGGAAGATAAGTATATCTGGAGAGAATTTCTTTGTAGAAAGTTGCTATTGTGCTATAAATGCCACTGTTCCCAAGAAGAAAGTATGTGTATGTGGGATGAAGTTCCAGCCTCCCACCTTAAGCCCAGTGAGGATACTGCAAGTGGGAAATTCAGTGATATTCAAAGGAGTTAGTTAAGGTAAACTGACATGTTATTCCTGTCCGGTAAATCTAAAGGATAAGAATTAAGCTATCTGCTTTGGCAATGAGGTAGAGGACCAAGTGGCTACTATGTTAAGATTAAATTGTGCTCCTGAATGAATGAATGAATGAATGAATTTAATTTTAAAGTGTATTTATTTATTTCGAGACAGAGAAAGAGAGAGAGAGAGAGAGAGTCAGCATTCATGCATACCAGTGGGGAGGAGCAGATGGAGGGAGATATAGAGAAAGAATCCCAAGCAGACTCTGAGCAAATCTGTGCTAACAGTGCAGAGCCTGATGTGGGGCTTGATCTCATGAACTGTGAGATCATGACCTGACCCGAAATCAAGAGTTGGGTGCTTAATTGGCCAAGCCACCCAGGCACCCCTACAATTTATTTTTTTTAATTTTTTAAAGTTTATATATTTATTTTGAGAGAGAAAAGAGAACACAAGTTGGGGAGGGGAAGAGAGAGAGAGAGAGAGAGAGAGAGAGAGAGAGAGAATGAATCCTAAGTGGGTTCCACACTCTGCACTGAGCCTGACCCTGGACATGATCTCAAAACTGTGAGATCATAACCTGAGCCAAAATCAAGAGTCAGACACTTAACAAACCTAGCCACCCCAACATCCCAGTGCTCATAGAATTTATTGAGCAAAAAATATGTGTGGGCCATGAAAGAAAGGGGGCTAACATTCAAATACCTTAAATTGTCAACAAAAGGACTGCACAGGGACAAATAGGTTTTGCTAGAGAAGAATCTAGATGTGTACTGATCAAGTAGGGATGAACCACTGATTCAAGAAAGTGCATTAACTCAGGTCAAGGGAATTGAAAAAGGGTAACTGCCAGAAGGTATTAGTGTTTCCAAAGAACCCAAGAAAGCATTCTAGTAAAAATCTTAACTCATAGAACATGAAGAAGCCAGGTTATAAGAGTGTCAATGAATAAACATACTACTCTCTAACTCTTCTCTTTCCTCATTTAAGCTTAAAGGGTCAGATAGTGTTTTGTCATTTGGGAAAGAGGTGAGCGAAGTAGAAGCAAATGCCACCTCTACCCCATCATTGCCAACACAATCACTGTAAACTGAAAAAGAAAGTAGGCTACATTTATCATTAATGAATCACAATCATCAAGACATATTCTGGACTAACCAATGCCATCACAAAGTACATTTCTGAGTGTCTCAAGCCCCCCAGGAGGAACAATCCTACTGGTTTCTACTTTTATCCAGACTCTTTTTACCTATGGCTCTTTACAGTTCATTATCTGACTCAATCTCTAACCTCTCATGATCCCCCAAATATACCAATTTGTAATTCATGATCAAAACAATCTACAACATCTGTAGCCCCATCTCTGAACATTTGCTTTCCCATTGCTACACTGTTATTGTTGTTGTTGCTGTTGTTTATGACTGTCTCAAGAAAATAATTACCTTTATACCTACACCCCAAATATAAGTCAAGAAGTAGGACAATTGCCATTCTTGTCCTAGATGGCATCTTCCTGCCTTTTCCTAAAATCCATCTAATTCTTTGAGGTTATCAACAAGGCCATTCTCCTTTTATCAGTGGATGATTATCAGGACTAGATCACTGTCTTTCCTTAACACTTCTTACCATACTTTGGGCACAGCCCATCATCAGCTTCACCACTAAACTTTCTGAGTTACCCATCTTTAAGGATCTGCCCTCCCTTTAGTTACACCTTCCCTTGACCTAAGCATTTCTAAAGTGAGATTACCTCTACAATCTCATTGTCTGATTCCCAATCACTACCTTCTACCTTCCTTTAGTAACTCCACCCCCTTAACATGTCATTCCCAGTGCAGCCCCCAATACATCCATCTACCATTTGTTCACAGGTCATTGCCCATGTGCATCCCCTCACCTATCCCCTCCTCGTCTTCATCTTCCTCCACAAAATCTTCTATTTTTCCCCCTAAATTCATATCTACAGTCTTCTTTCCTCTTACAATATCTTCTGAATCCTAAATCTAATCCCTTCATAAACTCACTAAATTGTATTCCCTCTGCAATTAGCACACTTCTTTGTACTATGATCTATTTTTTCCTTTCTGCTTTCTTATTTCAATCAGTACAATAATAGCTGAAATATTTACATCCTGAAAGAAAAAAAAAACCTTTTGAATCTAGATTTTTTTATCAGTTGACTTCTTAATCTGATATCCTTTTTCATAGTAAACTTACTCAAATTGTGCAATGTTTTTGTTATCTCCACTTTCTGATCTCCTGCTCTAAAAGTCTCTTCAGTCTAGCTTTGCCCCCACTATGTCTTATTGATCCTCTTTTCAAGATCCCAATAAACTCCCCAGCTTCCAATCCAATCTTTAATGAGTAACATTTGAAAAAGATGGTTCTTCTTTTTTATTTTTTGAAACATGTGAAATAATTAGGGATAAAGGAAGAGAAAGTAAGCCAAAATAATGGTAAGTTTATTTTAGAATATTTTGGGTTTAGTTTAAAAACATATGTATGTAAGTATTTATTTCTGTGTGATAGGCTCTATCTTGATCCATTGGAGACCCTTGATCCACTGGAGAGCTCAGCAAAGTGGAGAGCATATGATGAAAGATTTACACATTTTGCTGTGCCTCTGGATCACCCAAGAACAGGCATACAGCAGAAACGTCTGGCTGGTAATGGGGTTTTAGCATCCTACAACACTTAGGGGCATATCCATAGGATGTAAGACAAGCCTGCAGAATAAGTAGCAAGAAAAACAAAGGAGAGAGGCCAAAGAGCCAGCAGGATGCAGAAGGGGTGCACCATAGAGAAATCATTACTTTGTAAGAAATGCTCAAAATATTCAGTGTTCAGAAGTACAGAAAAATGAGTAAATTGTAAAAACAGAAACAGTGAACTAATTTCTACTGCATCATAATTGAATTTGCAATCAAAATTAAGTTATGTGCTCTGATAAAGCGTGTTAATCGCATGCAAATTATTATTTTTACCTTAAGCCACTCTTCAAAATGACCAGACATCATGTTTATTTACAAATGTATGCAGGTATCGCTATGGCGAGTTATGGAGCATATCTAAAAATAGCTTCTGCTTCTGCTTCTACCACCAAATTACCCCTAAATTGAAGAGAAAAGCAGATTCCAGAGCTTGTTTCTTATTATTTCTATAATGATAGGACTGTAATGGCAGTCTAATGATAGTAGTCCCAGTGACTCCATTCAGGGGAAGAAGTGAGAATTGCACATTTATTTTAGCAAATAAGCATGCAGTTAATTATAGCTCTTGGCTTTAGTCTGCCTTTCTCTTGCATTTTTGGAAGCTGGATTCACATAGTTCATTAAAATAGCAGTTTTTCTAAGAGTTACAATGTTTCTTTAAAAAAATAATATGGATATAAAAACTCATTTACAACCTAAGGAGAAAAAGCTTCTCTTTCATTATAAGAGCCCAATAACTACTTTGCGCCTAAACAAATGGACAACTGAATCACAAAGTATTACCAGTATTGATTTCATCTAGCTTTCAAATAGCTTTGTACCAACCACAATAGTTACGTTCCATATAAGCTTTAATTTCTTGCACTATGTATGTCTTGTATTTGTGTGTGCCACTCATTGGAATTTTAATAGACCTTTTATTTTTCAATGCAATTGCAGAATGAGTATTCATGTCATATAAATGTAGTTAAAGATGTACATGGTGCTTCGAAGATCCTGTGATGACAGAATACAGTGAAGATTAAGGGATCCCCCATAAGCTTAGTGTGAAGGAGTGAGAACAAAGGAAGAGCCAAGGTTTTATGTTTGGCAAACTTAAGGGCTTTGTTGGACTATCACAAGCAATAAATACTTCCCAAAAAAGATAAAAATAAAAAGGATTCTAACCACAAGTGATAGAGCAGATGGCACGATGGCAAACAGCTGAATGTGACTCTATCCATACACTCAGTCTATACAAAGAACTAAGTATTAGTTATAAACTTATTTCAGCTCCAACAGCAAAAAGCATTAAAAGAATCCCTTGAATATGCCACACTACCAAGGGTTTTTGTTGTTGTTGTTGTTGTTGTTGTTGTTGTTATTTGTTTGTTTTTGATCATTCTTAGCCCCAGTCAGATCTATGTTGCCTACTTTTTTATTGCAACCCAGATTCAAGAATACTTTATTTGAGGGGTGCCTGGATGGCTCAGTCAATTAAGTCTTCAACTCTTGATTTCGGGTCAGGTCATGATCTCAGGTTCTTGAGATCAAGGACCACATTGGGCTCTGCCCTGACAGTGCAAAGTTGGCTTGGGATATCTTCTCTCTCTCTCCCTCTCTCTGTCCCTGCCCTGCTTGTGTATGCACACGCACCCTCTCTCAAAATAAATAAACTTAAAAAAATAAAAGAATATTTGACAGAAGTAAAACTGGAGGGGAATTAAGAATCCTACCAAGTTCTGTGATCTTTAAGTTTTCACCAACAATATGAACCTACCATTGAAACAGATATTACATGCATGCTTTGGCCCAATGTTTTGTTGTTTTTGAAAATCTGTGATTTTAATCTATCTTAATACTTTCAGAACTTGTAGGGTGCCTGGGTAGCTTCGTCAGTTAAGCATGCCACTTCAGCTCAGGTCATGATCTCATGGGCACATTGGGCTGTGCACTGGTGGTGCAAAGCCTGCTTGAGCTTTTCTCTCTCTCCCTCTCTCTCTGCTGCTCCCTACTTGTGTTCTCTCTCTCTCTCTCTCTCTCTTTCTCTCTCTCAAAATAAATAAATACACTTAAAAAAAAGAATTTCAGAACTTGTTAAATCAGATACTAGTTTCATATGCATAATTTTAGGGTATTTTCCTGATTTTTACTAACCACAATAGTATGACAGAAATAAATATATACAAATGACACAAAGAACTAAATATGTAAGTATGTTTATGGAAAAATAATGAGGTAACATCCCCTTCAAAGATGTAAAATTCTCACAATCGCTACCAGTTCAGCCAACTAACATCACCTTATGCCACCACATTTCACATTAAGCAGTTACAAAACTGAGATAAACATAATAGATATGGCACTAGCCTTCACTGTCGGACTGAAGGGAAGATTCCTGTAAGTGACTAAAGAAGGGAGCTAGTGCTTTGGGAACTTCAAATGCAATTTGGTCATCATCTTAATAACCTCTGGTACATAAAACAATGTATTCATCCTTTTTGACCCCTAGAATCTATGGGATACATCAGCAGGTAATCAGCATTTTCAAGCCCCTCAATATATGAAATCCTGCAGGCTGCAGTCAGGATACTACTGTCCCTATTTTCTGCGAGGTCCAGCATCAACAATGCATCAGGATTAAGCAAGCAGGACATTAAATAAAACCTGCGTGGCAATTTGCAGAAGATAAAGGATTAAAACGCTCACAGAATGTAATAATATGCAAAGGCACACATATAGTTATGCATACATGAGAATAACAAGGATATGCGTAGTGGTTAAGCAAAGTATCACTTACAAAACATTCAGATACCTTAGCAACATAATTCAAGCAAAAAAAGAATCTAGGAGAAAAGTTCAGGCTAATGTGCAAAAATACCTTGAATCAACCTCATTCCTAAGACTGTATCTTATATAATAAATCTTGCTCACTTTGAATAACCCATATCTGTTTTCACATTAACAAGTTCATTTTAATGGCAAGTGTTTTTTATCCCCTAACATTGCAACTTAACTTTGAATACAAAACTCTACCTTTTATTTCCCCCTCCATTTTTATGTGTTTTGATGTCACAATTTACCTCTTTTTATATTATATGTTCATTAACAAATTATAGTAGCCGTAGTCATTTTTAATACTCTTGTCCTTCAGTGTTTATTAAGTTGTTAACACACTACCATAATACAGTTTTAGAGTAATCTGAATTTGGCTATATACTTACCAGTGTGTTGTATATTTTCATACATTGTACAGATTAGTATAATTCAGCTTGAATATCTCCTTTCAGCCTTTCTTGTAAGGCAAGTCTAGGGGTGATTAACTCCCTATACTTTCATTTGCCTGGGAAAGTCTTTATTTCTATTTCATTTCGAAAGGATAACTTTGTTGGATAGAGTATTCTTGGTTGGCAGTTTCTTCATCTGCCTATAGAATTTCAGTAATCCAACAGTTTCCTTTCATTCTGCCCTCTATCTGTCCCTTTCAAACAGATCTGGTAATATCCCATCTGCTAACCTATATCTGCTGACCTCATATCCTCATTGTGGGGTTCCTATGTATATACAGTGGTTTAATTTTCTCCATTACATAAAAGGCTTCTTTACAGGTCTTTCCCAGACTACCTCATCTCTATTTTTAGCTTCTGCTGTGATGGCAGAGGGAATCCATGAGTCACTTGCCTAATTTTCTGTATGTTAGTATTGTGTCCTTTTGTTCCTACCTAGACATTGGCAAAGGTGGTCCAGTCACATCCTTGGCTTATGATACATCAATTCCACATTGGGTTATTTATCCAAAGGAACTGGATTAGGATCTTAAAGACATAGGATAATGCTGCATTGCACATCAAAGTGCAAGATACAAAGACAACTTTAGTGTCTGCCAACAGATGGACAGATAATGAAAATATGGTACATATTATGGAATGTTATTTGTCACACACAAAAAAGAAGGAAAGTCTGTCATAAGCTACAGTATGGTTTAACCTTGAGGGCATTATACTAAGTAAAGCAATTCACTTATAGAAAGACAAATAGCGTATGATTATACTTACATGCAGTGTGAAGTTAGTCAAACTCCTAGAAACAGAAAGTAAAACAGTGCCAGTGGCTGAGGGGTTGGGAAAATTGCTGTTCAATTAATACATATTTTGCACCGTGCAAATGGGAAAGTTCTAGAGATCTCTTGTGCAATGTTGTGTTAATGGTTAATACTGAACTCTATACTTAACAATTTATTAAGAGACTAGATATCATGTTAATGTGTTTCTTACTTCTATAAAACAGATGAAGTTTCCCTCTATATTTTAGCTCAAATTTCATTCACTGCATGTACTCGTCTTCTCCTCTAACAGGAAAACTGCCTTCTCCTCTCATGTAAACACCGTAACTATGCAATTTGTTGACTAGTATTTACATCAGGGTTTGCACATAGGGCTCCCCTACAGAACTGAGAAATTCTTCGTACCAGAGTCTGTGCCCTAATTATTTCTTCATTTAATGATTAGCATAACATTTGACACAAAATATAGATTCAATGTATATTCAGCTGAATCTATAATTTTTACAGATTTATGAATGAATGCATAAATAAGTGAATGAGTGAACAAAGGAATAACCAATCTTAATACTGTATTCAAATAACATTGTAGCTGAATACCAAGTCCTATTAAATATGCAAAGACTATAAAGTCACATTAAAAAATTGAGTCCTTAATGTTGCTTTGGGTTTCATATTTGAAAAATTTGGATGTGCATGAAAGATAAAGATGAAAATTATTATTCAAAAGGATACACAATAAGTCTTACAAAGAAGAGATCTAACAATTTACTTTTTACTTGGTTAGATTCTTTGTAAAATAACTATAATAACATGTATGTGTCCAGGATTTGTAATGAAGACTAATTTCTCTTCTTTGAAAAAAGAGAATAAGAGAAAATTAATGGGTCCCAGGAATGTTTTGCGTTAGATGTAAAATGAAAGAAAGAAAAAAAAAGTTGTACTTTTATTGTATGGTAATTCAAATGGCCTAAATAATTAATATATTTCTTATTTTTGTGTAAAATAGCATAGTGATAGCAGTTTTCCGACCACATGTTAAGATCCTTTCCACTCCAAAGGAAGTGAATTCTGTTGTGATATGAAGAAGCAATGTGTTTTTCAGGCATTTAATTGTGGAATTTTTCACATTCCCTCAAAGGTCTTTTTCCCGAGTGTGACTGTGCAGTGGGTTAAATGTTTTTATAATCAAAATTTATGTGTTTTTAAATTAAAAGTGTTTATTATCAATTTTGCAGTACCAGTCACCATTATAGGTACTAAGGATATAATTGTGAACAAAAGAAGGCATAAATCTTACTTTCTTGAAGCCTACAGTCTAGTGGGAAAAACAAAAATTAATCAGATATATATAAAATACATCAATAAATATAAATGTATCAATTCAATGAGGGGAAAGTCATGGTGCTATGATGATTGGTAGTAGACTAACCAACTTCATTTATTGGGAAGGAAAGTTTTCTCAGAAATTTATATTTGAGATTTTGTGTATGAGTAGGAGCTAATTTGGTGAAGTCCATGTGAATTTTAGACTTATTTTAGATTAAATAACGATTGTTGAGAACGTGAATTTTGATATACAGTTGACCTTTGAACACACTAGAGGTTAGGGGCACTGGCCTCCACACAGTTGAAAATCCACATATTTGATACTCCTGAAACTTAACACTAATAGCCTATTGTTGACCATAACCCTTACCAGTAACATATACAGTTTATAACACATATTTTTTATGTCATATACATGATATTCTGTATTCTTACAATAAAATAAACTAGAGAAGGGAAACTGTTATTAAGATAATCATAAGAATGAGAACATATATTTACAATTCTGTACTGTATTAATTGGAAAAAAAAATCCATGTACAACTGGACCTGCACTGTTCAAACCAGTGTTGTTCAAGGGTCAAAAGAACTGATGAGAAAGTAATTTCTAAATAGATGACAATGTCAAAGGTCAATAATAAAATGAGAATTAGTCACAAAATTCTCAGATGATTTGAACCAAATTCGGATTTGAGGATGTGGCAATACAATGAGAAGATAGAAAGAAAAGGAAGGGTATATTTTGTCCGGGGCTATGATACAAATGCTGTATCATATCTAATAATTATAATACAAATAGGTTTGGGTAAGTTTATTATAATTACTAACATGATGAAATACAATATAGGATATTTCAAAAATACAATAAAGAAAACAGTAAATCTATCAAAAGCTGAAGAATACTCAATAAGTAGACTCAATAAACAAGAATTTCCTGAAATAAGAAGAAATCTATCACCACAAAGTTATCACTACATTTTTGAAGGGGGTTAATTACCCTATTAAAGGGTGACAAATTTTGGTATATTGTTTGGATTCAGTTATTTGCTATTTTTTGAGAAGAATATGTTACTTGCTGATAGTAGGGAACCTATAAAGTGTCCCCAAATAATCCTGCCTCTAAGTATTTTTGTCTTTATTTAATTTCTTCCCTTGAGTTTAGGCTGGATTTAGTGAGTCTAACAAATAGAATATGACAGAAACAATGATGTGTCATATTTCATTTTAGGTTTTATTTTGCTTTGAAAATAAGTACATTAATATTCTCTCCATAAATCTGTGACATGACAATTGCCATTTCTGACAGTTGTCTGTCAAATCCACATCTCCATTCTGCAGGCAAAGAGAATGATATTTGTGTCCAGACCCAGTTAAAGTGTTATGATTGTTCTAAGATATTCTTTACTATTCTAAGACGATTTTATCAGTCCCACCCCTTTGAGTCATGTAACCCTGTTTTCCCTTAGGAAATTGGGGGTGGTTTTGAGAAGGCTTTACTTTCCTGAAAAAAAAGTTTAAAAGAGAGAAATAATTGGTCATGTCATTATCTCATGATCCTTGATATTAACAGTGGATGGTTGGAGCCATGGCATCCTTGTTACAAGCATCAAGGAAAGACCACTGCAGCTCCTAGAGAGAAGCCTTGCCAAATCCAGGAACATCTCTTTTCTGGACTCACAGTCCTTTGAGAAAGTCAAGCCTGATTTTTTTTTCAATAGCTGGAAGTAAGATTCTCTAACTTGTTGCCCCAAGCATTACTGATTTTTATTTCTGAGAAATATACACACATAGATAGTATTGACACATCAGGATACTGAGTCTACTCTAAAAAGCCACCAAAATAATGGTACCAATATTCATCTAAGGATTAATTCCAGCATTTTAGATGTATCATCCATTTGTCTATCTGAATATCTTGTTCCAAGTATATAACATGTTTGAGCCCCAAGGAATATAATGGTAGCTTTTGTTAGAATAGATATCCTGGTTCATTTACCTTCAGAGATTTAATCCCTTAAATTCTTCATTTAGGCTAAGTGCAGAAACTGGGGTTATAACCTGACCTAGAGTTCTGAAAATAACCACAATCTATCCATTTTAAAATGTAGGGTTATTCAATGAGAGGTTCCTGGGTGTCTCAGTCAGTTAAAGCATCTGACTCTTGGTTTTGGCTCAGGTCATGATGTCATGGTTTGTGGGATGGAGCTCCACATCAGGCCCCTCACTGAGAGTGTGGAGCTGCTTGGGATACTCTCTCTCCCACTCTCTCTGCCCCTCCCTGTTCTTTTAAAATAGATAAATAAACTTACAAAAATAAAATAAAATGTAGTGTTATTCAATTAAAACATTATCTGTCTATTGCTCTATCATCTATCATTATCATTATCTCCATGTATAAATAATTTTACTGGATTTTAATATATATTTAAAGTAATATTATAATCATATGGTATTTCATTATATTTATAGAAAGCTAGAGTAGGTCTGGGAAGTAATGAAAGGAATACATATATTCTACTGATACTTGCTTTTTCCTTTAGGGAAGTTAAATGGGATGATTAAAATAAAGGAGTTTCATGTTCATTAATCTTAAGTGGGTGGCTCATAACCATTAAATATTTGTGCTTATTTATAAACTGTTACCAATGCAGAGTAAGGTGAACACAATTTTGAAGAATTATTTGTCCAGGTATCGGGTTTAAAATATTTAATTGATGAGCAGATTATTTTATATTCTAGGTAAATCTGATTTACATTCTGGCACCACGACCTCATGTTACTAGAACTGTATGAATTAGCATGGTTGAATGTGAATAAACCTGCTTTGGAGTGAGAAAGATCTGAGTTTACTTTGGTCCTGACATTTGTTGTATGTTTGATCTTGAACAAAACTTTTCTGAACATCCATTTTCTCCTATCATCTTACTTCCTCATATGGCTGTTTCGGCGGGGGGGGGGGGGGGGGGGAGAGGTGACTAGTGCTGGCCAAAAAGTTATAAGCCAAGTACTATCTCTCCCCTTAGGCTGTAGAATTTAATTGTTGGAAACATCCACAGAAGTTGTCTTTCCCTCTGTAATAATGATAGTGTTGTGCAGAGTACCTATTCCAGAGAGGAGCTTTGTCCCAGAGAGGACAACACAGAGGTCAACCCAAGCAGTCAATGGACACATAGAACACGCAAAAAAAAATCTTTTGTTTCTTTAAAAAAATTTTTTAACATGTATTTATTTTTGAGAGAGAGAGGCAGAAGAGAGAGACAGAGAATCCCAAGCAGGCTCCGTGCTGTAGCACAGAGCCTGATGCAGGGCTCAAACTCACGAACTGTGAGATCATGACCTGAGCCGAAATAGAGACTCGGATGCTTAACCGACTGAGCCACCCAGGAGCCCCAATGAGCTTTTGTTTCATTAAGCCTCTCATACTTCGGTAATTTTATTGCATTACACAACCTAGTATATCTTTAATGACAATTATTGAGAGGACTACAACTAATACCAAATAAATAAATAAATAAATAAATAAATAAATAAACGAACGAACCCTCAGCATTCTGGAATTTTGAGGTTGCCTAATAAATGATAATATCAGTCATCACAGTTTCTATTGGTAATAGTCATTATAATTGTCACCTGATGCTTTTGAAATTATTCTGATGACAGGGTTTAGGAATGAGATGACTAATTTTAAAGATCAGTAAAGTAATTTCCATCTTTAGGTTGAAAGGTAAAGGGGATGAAAAAGATATGACTGAGAGAAAGGATGAAAGAACTGCTTAATTTAGACTTTGAAGATTTATAGGAACTGCATTCTTTAAAACTAGCTTTCATGCCTAGAACTGAGAGCAACCAACAAAGGTGACTGTATTTTAAAGAAATGATCTACCTGGGTAGATCTACCAGGTAGATCTACCTGGGTAGTCACCGCCTGGGTGGCTCAGTCGGTTAAGTGTCCAACTTCAGCTCAGGTCATGATCTCGGGGTCCATGAGTTCGAGCCCTGTGTGGGGCTTTGGGCTGATGGCTCACAGCCTGGAGCCTGCTTCCGATTCTGTGTCTCCCTCTCTGTGTCCCTCCCCCATTCATGCTTTGTCTCTCTCTGTCTCAAAAATAAATAAGTGTTAAAAAATGTTTTTAAAAATAAAAATAAAAAAAGAAATGAACTACCAGTGACCTAGGGTTTTTTTTAATTATTTTTATTATTATTGTTATTCATAGGAATCTATTGGCTATAGAGCTTCAACAATTTGTGAAAAAAATTAATAAAGTATTATTTGATTATTGGCATAATATAAAATAAATATCCATGAATCATTACTGATATAAATAAGAAAAATAAGGAAAGTCAGTGATACTGTCACAACGAAAAGAAGCCTAAGAGGCTTAGACTACCTTCATAAAAGGTAACATTGAAACACAGGAGCATTTCTTAGTTTCATGATTACAGTTTGCCATGGTTATTTAACACAATTCTGGATTCTGGGCAGTGACCTCTGAGGGAAGTACCAGGTAGATCAAATAATCAATTCAAACAAGAAGCCAGGAAAATAAAGTATTCTGGGCATGATGTTGGAGAGAGAATGATACATCATTACTGTCTATGCTGGGAACGTTAGAAGGCATAGTTTTAATATCTGGCTATTCTTCATCTACATTATTATCCTAGATAATAAAAATGCATTAGATATCTTTTGTCCCAAAGAGAAGACTGTCTTTCATTTTATTCACCTTCTTTGGGTTAGTTTAGCAGGCTATTTAGTTCCATTAAAATGGCAAATAAATTTATGGTCAAGTTGTCTGGTAAATGATTTTTTTTCTTAATATGTGTTTTACAGGGTGTCTTTCCTCATACCATGATTTATTTGTGGAGAGAACCAAAAGAATTCCTCTCTGTTTCTTACATCGACCTGTCCCTTGGCTCTGAACAGTCAATAAGTTATTAGCTTAGGAGTAATGTGTTATTTACTTCTCTTTTTAGATGGGTTTGTATTTGTGTGAGTATAGTGTGTGTGTGTTCATCATTATTATTAGCTAACTGTATATTAGACAACAGACTATGTACCCTAATGCAAAGATCTAGGATTTCATAATGTCGTCCCTCTGGGAAATTTCAGTATTTATTAGTAGAAACACCTCATTGAGTGCATAATTATTGCACTTACGTGTCCCCATAGAATTGCCTCCTTGGTATTTTAAGGAGGTATTAATCAAGAATGTTTAAAGGCATTATATAACATTGCTTAAAATGCCCCTCTTTCCTGAAGGAAATCTCTCTCTTTTTTTTAGTGTTAGTGATGTATAGTTGACAAATAAAATTGCAAGATATTTAAAGTATGCATTGTGGTCATTCAATATATGTATACAATGTGAAAAGATTCCACCATGTAGTTAATTAACATATTCATAACCTCACATATTTATCTTTTTTTATGAGAACATTTCACTTCTACTCTTTTAGCAAAATTCAATGATATATTACAGTGTTATTAACTGTAATCACCAAATTTTACATTGGCTTATCAGATAATTTCTTCTTGGTCATATTCTTCCGTTGCCTAGTAAAATCCTTCATCTAATGAATTCAGAGAAGATAGAATTCAGGTATCATTGTAGCTTCTTACAAGTGTTTCAGAGTAAAACCAGGGATATAACTCCAATGGATTTACAAAGAGAAAGAGTCTACTTTCCCAAAGGCCTACTCACTAACGGTAATCAAGATAACCCTTCCACTTCAATTGGCTAAATTTTTAATGTTTCACAATTTTTCTCTATCAGATAATATTTCTAGGTGAATATTGCATTTTGTTGAATTGAGTTCAGACATAGATTGAGCAGACCATTATTCAGTTATTTTAATTCGATCTCATTTTCCTCTCTGCTCCTGCATGGTGAGGCCAGTTGTACCAGAATCTTCAAATAACCACCTGGAAGAATGTGAAACTTTTCAAACTGGCTTCAGGTTATATTTGACTAAGTTGTTTCCCCTTACCCAAAAGGTTCCTAACCAGGCTGGAAATCTAAGAAGAATTTCTGCCTTTTCTTGCAGTCAACTGTTGTAGTATTTGCCTCCCGGAACTGGGGATATTAGCAAGCCTAGATAGGATTAAGAAGAGAAGACTGCTTTATTTTCTTTCTGAATATATATCAATGGAAGTGGCAGGAATTAACTCCATTTTGGCCTCACCTGCATCTTTTTTGTTGAGCCACTTTACTTTTACATGAAGTGTTAGCAGAACCCTCCACTATTTTCAGTCGTGGAGTTGAATGCTTGAATTTCCATTGGACATAACATAAGCATCTATTAAGAATAATAGTATCTTGGACTCTGTGCTACAAATATTTTTCTCAGTTTATTCATTACCTCATATGCATTTGTTGTATTTTTTATATACCTTAATATATAATACATTTAAAATCAGGAAAAAATACTGATGAACTTTTATACATGCAACAACTTCTCCGTTTTCAGACTATAATCCACTGTAGTCAACCCAAATGTCAACCTTAGAAGGGGTTAATGGATTGTGGTATGTTCATACAATAGATATTATTTACTATGAAAATATGCAAATTAGGTTATACTACGGAATGGATGAATCTCACAGATATAATGTTGAGCAAAACGACACAAAAGAGTACATACCTGTATATAATGTATGAAAACAGGTAAAATTAATGTGTTATAATAAAAACGCATCAATTTGGAGGTAAAAATGTCCAGAAGAGGGCACAAGAACTTGAGTAGTGCTATTTTCTTTTTCTTGGTCTGAGTGGTGGCTACATAGTGTCTTTACTTGTAAAAATGTATTCAACTGTATAAATGTGTGTTTATTCAATTTGTATGTACACTGTGCTTTAATGAAAATAGTTTAAGTCAAGAAAAATGTGGGAAAATAGGGAACTCTAAGAGTTGGACTGGTGTCCAGTGCCAGTGTATATTTGTATTTGATTGTGATATTGGCAGTGAGGTTGGAATAGAGATTCCCCCTCTTCACAATGTGCTTCATAGAGACAAAGCTGGACATGCATTTGGTTTTTCAAAGTCTAAGTGTATTTTCCTACTTTGGCCTCATCTTCTTTATATTTGCTGACGTTTCTATTAGATAAGCTTTACTCAAGAATTTAGGTGGTTCATCAGGCTTATTTTTGTTATTTCAGTGGGTAATTCAAAATATAATCATAACTTTGCCACTTTTCACTACTTTGTTGCCATCACCAGAGTATAAGTCATCTCATTTCTCCAGATTATGTTGAGAGAGTCTTAATGAGGTGTCTTCCCTCTTCCCATACCTCTTCCCATCAACCTCAATCCTTGCTTCTCAGCTCAGGTCAACAGAGGAATGATTCTGAGAAAAATATAATCTGAATATGATTATTTTTCTTACAGACCTGTAGTAATACTTCATTTCAATCATATTATTGAAACCCTTGTTATCTTTCTGACCTCATAGCCTAGTCTCCCCCCTTTTTTCACACACTTCTTTCCAGCCACATCAGCCTCTGGCTATGCCTACATATACAGTTTCTTCTTCCTGGATGTCGTCTTCAGATATACTCCTGGCCATCTTTCTCACTATTGTCACATATTTGTTCACATTTGAACCCTTGCCTTTATTCCAAAATCCATGCTTCCTTTACTTGATTTGTCTCCTAAATCTTTATACCTGTTTGGAGTATTCTATTTATCTACGATCTGTTTCACTCTCTATAGGCAGAGACATCTACCCTCCCTTGTCAATTTGTTCACTGCTATCTCCAGGATTTAAGAAAGTGCATGCTAAGGTTGGTCTGTGATAAACGTTTGTTGAAATAATGAATAAAATACATTATTTTCAATTCTGAAACCCTTGGTTTCTTTTTTTTTAATTTTTTAATGTTTATTTTTGTGTTTAGTGATTTGAGAAACATTTAATTTCCTTGGCATCCAAGAATAATTTTTAAAAATTAGAATTTTGGGTGCTTATTTTTATTTCATTTACCCCTTCCCAGGTTCAAGGCATAATCAGCAATGAAAATTGTACTTATTCAAGGTATACAACATGGTGATTTTTTTATGAAATTTATTGTCAAATTGGTTTCCATACAACACCCAGTGCTCATCCCAACAGGTGCCCTCCTCAATGCTCATCACCACTTTCCCCTCTCCCCACCCCCATCAACTCTCAGTTTGTTCTCAGTTTTTAAGAGTCTCTTATGGTTTGCCTCCCTCCATCTCTGTGACTTTTTTTTTTTCCACCTTTCCCTCCTTCATGGTCTTCTGTTAAGTTTCTCAAGATCCACATAAGGGTGAACATATGGTATCTGTCTTTCTTTGCCTGACTTATTTCACTTAGCATAACACTTTCCAGTTCCATCCACATTGCTACAAAAGACCATATTTCATTCTTTCTCATTGCCAAGTAGTATTCCATTGTGCATATAAACCACAATTTCTTTATCCATTCATCAGTTGATGGACATTATGATGGCTCTTTCCATAATTTGGCTATTGTTGAGAGTGCTGCTATAAACATTGGGGTACAAGTGCCCCTATGCATCAGTACTCCTGTATCCCTTGGGTAAATTCCTAGCAGTTCTATTGCTGGGTCATAGGGTAGGGCTATTTTTAATTTTTTGAGGAACCTCCACACTGTTTTCCAGAGTGGCTGCACCAGTTTGCATTCCTACCAACAGTGCAAGAGGGTCCCCGTTTCTCCACATCCTCGCCAGCATCTATAGTCTCCTGATTTGTTCATTTTGGCCACTCTGACTGGTGTGAGGTGGTATCTCAGTGTGATTTTGATTTGTATTTCCCTGATGAGGAGTGACGTTGAACATCTTTTCATGCCCCTGTTTGCCATCTGGATGTCTTCTTTAGAGAAGTGTCTATTCATGTCTTCTGCCCATTTCTTCACTGGATTATTTGTTTTTTGGGTGTGGAGTTTGGTAAGTTCTTTATAGATTTTGGATTCTAGCCCTTTGTCTGATATGTCATTTGCAAATATCTTTTCCCATTCCATCGGTTGCCTTTTAGTTTTGTTGATTGTTTCCTTTGCAGTGCAGAAGCTTTTTATCTTCATGAGGTCCCAATAGTTTTAATTCCCTTGCCTTTGGAGATGTGTCAAGTAAGAAATTGCTGCAGCTGAGGTCAGAGAGGTTTTTTCCTGCTTTCTCCTCCAGGGTTTTGATGGTTTCCTGTCTCACATCCAGGTCCTTTATCCATTTTGAGTTTATTTTTGTGAATGGTGTAATAAAGTGGTCTAGTTTCAACCTTCTGCATGTTGCTGTCCAGTTGTCCCAGCACCAATTGTTAAAGAGACTGTCTTTTCTCCATTGGATATTCTTTCCTGCTTTGTCAAAGATTAATTGGCCATACTTTTGTGGGTCTAGTTCTGGGGTTTCTATTCTATTCCATTGCTCTACATGTCTGTTTTTGTGCCAATACCATGCTGTTTTGATGATGACAGCTTTGTAGTAGAGGCTAAAGTCTGGGATTGTGATGCCTCCCGCTTTGGTCCTCTTCTTCAATATTACTTTGGCTATTCGGGGTCTTTTGTGGTTCCATATAAATTTTAGGATTGCTTATTCTAGTTTCGAGAAGAATGCTGGTGCAATTTTGATTGGGATTGCATTGAGAGAGTGAGTGGGTGAGGGGCAGGGAGAGAGGGAGACACAGTATCCAAAGCAGGCTTCAGGCTCTGAACTGTCAGCACAGAACCCAATGCGGGACTCGAACCCATGAACTATGAGATCATTACCTGAGCCAAAGTCAGACGCTTAACAACTGAGCCACCCATGTGCCGCCCCCTTGGTTTCTTTTTAGATGTGTAGACAAGTGTAATGTTAATAAAGAGATCATTCTTGCCTATACTGATATGAAATGCAAATTCTGGTTTCCATGTTCCATGTGTAGAATCATAAATTGATGGATCTAAATAATTGTAAAACCAGTCCACTATACCTTTGAATAAATTTATTCTGACAAAATTAAAAGCATTTATAGCAAATGTTACCATGGAACCTGGTATTTTAGCACTAGCATAAAAATGATTTAATCACACACATAGAAAAAAGAGATAGGAGGAAGACTTTCAGGAAAATGCATTTAAAATAGTTTTAGTTCTTGGCATCAAGTGGTGACACTCATTTATAATCTTGATTGTAGTTAAGGAAATATTGTGCTCCACAAAAATAATCATCTGACCAAATTTTCTTAGTCTGTCTTTCATTCAGGAGCATTTTTCCCTCCCCCCCCCCCCCCCCCCCCCCCCCCGTCACAGGGAAGATGTTTTGTTAAAATTGGCATGGCAGCAGCATTACTGGTGAAGCAAGAATATAAAGTAATACTGTGTTTCTCTAAAGAATTTCCAGTTGTGAAAATGAACGTTGGCTCCTATGTTCAAAGCTTTTAATGAATCTGAAATGAGAAAATGGGTAAAATGGGGTAGAGTAAATTTATATAATCAGAATAAAAGGGAATCATGGTTGGAAATGTAGATTGACTAAATTAAGATCTAATTAACTTCTGTTTCATAAATGTGGAAAGCATTGGGGTTATTATCTGTAGTATACTACCTGGAATCAAAGGCACAGTGGTATTTCTTATGTGATATGTTTCACTAACTAACTAACTAACTCATCAGGCACTTTTTGGGATACAGACATGATTCAAAATGTTTCACTCTCCTTCACCATTTCTGCTTCAATAACTGTTGTCCTTCCACTTTTGGAAAACTTTAGAAGCTGTACAAGCGGTAAAACCAGTATATGGATACTTTAACATACTTTGAGTTTATGTCTACTTCCTTGAAATGATACTGTTTTGCTATCTCTATAATGTTATTATTTCTGTTGATCTAGTGGTGTGGGGAATTGAGAATAATTAAGTCAGTAAAAGTGTAATGTGCCATATGTCCTCATGTTGATTCTATTTAAAAGCACAAAAACCTTGGGGCGTCTGGGTGGCTCAGTCCATTAAGTGTCTGACTTTGGCTCAGGTCATGATCTCACCATTTGTAGGTTTCGGGCCCGCATCTAGCTCTGTGCTGACAGCTCGGAGCCTGGAGCCTGTTACAGATTCTGTCTTCCTCTTTCTCTGCCCCTCTCCCACTCGTGATCTGTCTCTCAAAAACAAATAAACATTAAAAACTTAAAAAAAAATAAAAATACAAAAACCTTAAAAAATGGAATATTATGGGTGCCTGGTTGGCTCAGTTGGTTAAACATTCGATTCTTGCTTTTGGCTCAGGTCATGGTCTTGTGGTTCATGAGTTTGAGAGCTGTGTACTGACAGTGCAGAGCCTGCCTGGGATTTTCTTTCCTCTCCCTCTCTCTTCCTCTCCCCTGCTCATTCTCTCTCTCTCTCTCTCCCTCTCTCTCTCCCTCTCTCTCTCTCTCTCTCTCTCTGTCTCATAATAAATAAATAAACTTATTTTTCTTGGAAAAAAAAAAGGAATACTAATTATTGTCAAGGTATGTTTCCACTCTAATTAGACTGCACACCCCAGCTATGGATGTTGCCCCCATTTTTTTACCTTTTTGGATAGGGCCTCTTCAGCAGAGGCAAGGACTAGAAGGCAGAATCAATGTGGCAACTTCCATAGATATTAGGGAAACAATGTACAGACAGACAAAACCCTTCTCCTGAAAGCCGGCAGAAGAATGAATACATTGTATCAGCTCCCAGGAGACTCGCGATGCACTCACGATGCACTCCTAAAACAGACAAGTGCCTTACCCGGGTATTCTCAATGCATTCAATTCAGCCGTTTTCTGAGATATTTTAGGTGTTTTATACATATTCCAAATTCTATCCAAGGACCTCTCTACATTTAATGGTTTCAAAATTGCCTTAGAAAGTGCTCTCCTTTATGTAATTATCATGTCTTACTGGTAATTAAATTTAAATAGAATATTTTTTATTCCTACTTATATTAAACTCCTTGTTTATTACTCAGCAAATTCGACTACTTTGTATCAGTGGTTATCTTCATGATCAATATGGCCCATCAGTGTATAGCCAGTTCGTATAAATAGTCTTTACAGGAAGTCTTATCTCTCTACATGTTGTCCCTGTATTGTGGCTTGCTCCTATAAGACATAGCCCTGACCCTGTGTTCTTTTTTTTAACAGTCTTCCATTTTCATTCAAATATGAATTAATAAAATATACTTTAATTAGTTAGCAGACATTAAATAACTGGTGATAAGATTTGACTTTTCTATAAGCTCCAAATGTAAAATCAAATATAGTGATAAAATCATAGTGGCTTGAGATCAAATCTTAATTAGAGTTTTATAAAGTAGATATTTAAATTTATACTCACCTAAAAGTAATTTTCTCCTATATTAATTTGCTAAAGTATTATAGAAAAGTGTTTTTAGCAACAAAAGTGATCTCCCACATACCACTAGTATAGGGTAATAAACAACTTTGCATATACAGAGAATTTCTGTGTGAAAAAAATGTCATTTCAAAACAAAGACATTAAACATGATGTAAAACCTTTTTATCATTTAACAAGTATTCTTTAATTTTATTATTTAATCTCTCTCAAGCATTGCAACAAAAGTTAATGTAGTTTTATTATTTTGCCATGACAATTATTTTTGTTCATTGCAATTGTAAAATTCTATAGTAGCTTATCAACACCTACCTTCTTCTTTTAGGAAAATGTACTTGTGTGATTCTTCGGTGTAATTATTGTGGTTCATAAAAACTGTGTTATTATGTTGGCTTAGTATAATATGCTTTTTACATTAAAATAACTTATAGTTATTCTCTCCTCTGTTGGTAATTATAACCCAAGTCCATTGCAGTAATAAACTTGAGCTGAGTACTTGATGGACCACTTTATTTTATTCTAACTACCCTTTTTCTATTACGACTATTTATTATGTCTTCATAAATGTGATGCACAGCCATAGTAAAATGCAAAGACACTGACACATCTTACTCTTTGACTGAGGTGTATTTTTTTTCCCTTGGGCAAAGTCTTCAGGTTGTTATTTATTTGGAACATTGGAAAGTATTCCAAAGCCATATTCTCCCAGATGTTTCCACCATGAAAAAGAACGATATGAACACTTACTATTGAACAGCACCAACATTCCCCAGGAGACATAGCATTGCTGCCTATTGTGGCTTCAGTCCTAAATTCACTGAAATGAAACATAGAGAAGCACTAAGATTGAACACAAAGAAATCGTTGAATAGGTGAAAATATGCCTAGTGGTGTCTGTTATTGGGGTTGCAAAAAGCTAAAAAATACTCCACTAATGCTCCTTTCCAATACTGACCAAAGAAAAGATGAGATCTATACAGTATACCTTTATATTACATCTCATATGTACCCCCCTTCTTTGCATTTCAAGAAATATTGTTTTGTGTTGTGGACTTTTTGGTATTTTTATGACTGTAGAAAATATGAAAATTTATCTGTAGAGGTAAACTATTTCTTGAAACTGAACTTGCACAAAACATATCATATGAACTGTTATAAAAAGCATGTGATGATTTCTCTGCCAGGACTGTAAGTCATTCTTTACATTAAAAAAAATGCTACTCAGTTGTATTGTGTTGATATCACAAGTTTATAAGCCGTTTTTGTGTGGCAACTTAATGGAAGAAATTCTAGATCCAATGCTATTGTTATCCAGATATTTTGCTTATTGTGATCCAGACTGATTTGTTTTAAACCCATTTTCATTTTTCCTCTCCTCAGTAAAAAATGTGTATTAATTGTTTCAAAATGTGTATATTATCTTCTCTGTTTAGCCAACATTGAATTACATTTTCTATCTCATGTCTGAATGATTTGTTGGATGCGAGTGTATGCTGTGCTATCAACATAGATCCTATGCTTTCTGCAGCCCTATAATTCTAGGAACCACTGCCTTACTTAACTTGGAAAGATGAAAAAAAAAAGGAAGAGAGAAAGAAAGAAAGAAAGAAAGAAAGAAAGAGAAAGAAAGAAAGAAAAAAAGAAAGAAAGAAAGAGAAAGAGAAAAAAAGAAAAAGAAAGAAAGAAAGAGAGAAAGAGAGAGAGAAAGAAAAAAAGAAAGAGAAAGAAAAAAAGAGAGAAAGAGAAAGAGAGAGAGAAAGAAAGAAAAAAAGAAAGAGAAAGAAAGAAAGAAAGAAAAAAAGAAAGAATGAAAGAAAGAGAAAGAAAGAGAGAGAGAAAGAAAAAAGAAAGAGAAAGAGAGAAAAAAAGAAAGAAAAAAGAAAGAGAAAGAAAGAAAGAAAGAAGGAAAGAAAGAAAGAAAGAAAGAAAGAAAGAAAGAGAAAAGGAAAGAGAAAAAGAAAGAGAAAAGGAAAGAGAAAAAGAAAGAGAAAGAAAGAAAAGACAAAAATAAATAAGAACTAGAAAAACAAAAAAACAAAGTCTGTTTGTGTAAATAAGTTCAGCTGGATCCATGATCTACCCATCGACATTCTTGACAAAATGTATATTGGCCTTTATTTCAACATTTTTAGTGATGAGACACTCTCTCTAAGCTGGGCCTCTCCATTCTAGGGCAACTAAAATTTTACATATATATATTCAATTCCTGTGTCTCTGGAAACCCCCTAAGTCTAAGTCTAAATCCCTAAGTCTCCCTCTACGTGGTAAAGTTGTACAACTCAAAATCTATGGCAGATATTTATATTATCTACTAAAATAATTTTTATTGTATAAATAGCGTATATATATGAATTTTTATTTCTTATACTTTTTTAATACAATTGTGTTCGTTGTTAGAAAATATAAAATTGAGATGAATAATAATTTAAAAATAAACTTATGAGAAAATTTATATGACAGAAGTCTTTATTATTTTGGAACGTATTTTTCAAAGTACAAATATGTACAAGAGGATGCATCTGTAAATGAGAGATTCCTCCATATAAGTTGTTTTTTAACTTCTTTATTTAATTCTTTATTTATTCATATTGTCTACCTCTTTTTGCTTCTAGAGCAATCACTAGACTCATATCCTAGCAGGCCTCAGAGAGTAAGGTACAAAGTGTGATTCACGAGACGCTGAGATAAACATGAGAAGATCTGTATACTTTTTCAAATTTATGTAGACATGAATCTGGGGAAAATGTCTATGGGAATAAACAGGCATGGATATAAAATTGAATAATATGCAATTTAGTGATAGGATCCAATTAGGCAAAAGTTTTGGATCCAGTGTTTTAGATGGAGGGATATAGTAAGGCGGTATTGAATTCTAGTATTTTCTAATATTTTCACCACTTTGAAGATACCATTCTATATAATCTTCTAACTTCTAAAATTTCTGACAAAAATAACCTGCCATTCTTTGAAATAAATGTATGTATGTGTGTATATATATATATATATATATATATATATAATCTTTAATCTGCCTATTTGTAAGTTTTTCTTTTTGTCTTTCTTTTTCAATACTTTTGTTAATGTGTGGTGCCTGGGTGGCTCAGTCAGTTAAACGTCTGACTTTGGCTTAGGTCATAATCTCACCATTCATAAGTTTGAGCCCCATGTCAAGCTCTGTGCTAACAGCTCAGAGCTGGAGACTGTAACCTGCTTCGGATTCGGTGTCTCCCTCTCTCCCTGCCCTCCCTTCTCAAAAATAAGTGAACATTAAAAAAATACTTTTAGGGGCGCCTGGGTGGCGCAGTCGGTTAAGCGTCCGACTTCAGCCAGGTCACAATCTCGCGGTCCGGGAGTTCGAGCCCCGCGTCGGGCTCTGGGCTGATGGCTCAGAGCCTGGAGTCTGTTTCTGATTCTGTGTCTCCCTCTCTCTCTGCCCCTCCCCCGTTCATGCTCCGTGTCTCTCTCTGTCCCAAAAATAAATAAATGTTGAAAAAAAATTTAAAAAAAAAATACTTTTATTTAATGTATTCTGTGGGGTCTGTGGGGGGTGGATATGTGTGTGTATACATGCCAATGTGTAGTTTATTCTGCTTGGCGTTTAATGTGACTTTTTGACTTTTTGCGTAGAGGTTTTCATAAATGTTAGTATATTCTCTTCCACTATCTCTTCAAAGATTGCTTGTGACACTCTTTCTTATATCAATGTTTAGCATTTTAATCAACTCTATATTAGAATATTTCATTGTATTCAATAAGAAGTATATTATTTTCTGTATCTTTCAACTTTTTCCTTTTTCTTTTTCGCTCTGAATATTTTCTATTAATTTAGAAATATTCTAGGGGAGCCTGGGTGGCTCAGTTGGGTAAGCAACTGACTTTGGCTCAGGCCATGATCTCACGGTTCGTGGGATTGAGCCCTGCATTGCGCTCTGTGCTGACAACTTGGAGCCTGGAGCCTGCTTCAGATTCTGTGTATCCCTCTCTCTGCCTCTCCCCCACTTGTGGTCTGTCTCTGTCTCTCTCTCAAAAATAAATAAAATGTAAAAAAAAAATTCTGACATGCTATGTCTGTTCTATAATATCTAACTATTGAGTTTTTCATGTTAGTTTTCATATTTTTATTTTAGAATTTCCATCAGATTCTTTTTTACTGATTGAGATTCTCTCATGAGATGCTCTTTCATCTATTTTTTCTCTTTTTCTAATAAAATTGTCTACCCAGTTTCTTCTTTTTTTAATTAATTTATTTTTAATTTACTCCAAGTTATTTAGCATATAGTGCAACAATTATTTCTGGAGGAGATTCCTTAAAGCCCCTTATCTATTTAGCCCATCCCACCTCCCACAACCCCTCCAGTAACCCTTTTTTTCTCCATATTTAAGAGTCCCTTATGTTTGGTCCCCCTCCCTGTTTTTATATTATTTTTGCTTCCCTTCCCCTATGTTCATCTGTTTTGTATCTTAAAGTCCTCCTATGAGTGAAGTCATATGATATTTGTCTTTCTCTGACTGAATAATATCACTTAGCATAATACCCTCTACTTCCATCCACGTAGTTGCAAATGACAAGATTTTGGTTTTTTTTGATTGCCAAGTAATACTCCATTGTGTATATGTGTGTGTGTGTGTGTGTGTGTGTGTGTGTGTGTGTGTATATATCACAACTTCTTTATCCATTAATCCATCAGTGGACATTTGGGCTCTTTCCATACTTGGGCTATTATTGATAATGCTGCTATAAACATGGGGGTGCATGTGTCCCTTCAAAACAGCACACCTATATCCCATGGATAAATGCCTAGTAGTGCAATTGCTGGGTTGTAGGGTAGTTCTATTTTTAATTTTTTGAGGAACCTCCATACTGTTTTCCAGAGTGGCTGGACCAGTTTGCATTTCCACCAACGACCCAAAGAGATCCTCTTTCTCCACATCCTCGCCAACATCTGTTGTTGCCTGAGTTGTTAATGTTAGCCATTCTGACAGGTGTGAGGTGGTATCTCATTCTGGTTTTGGTTTGTATTTCCCTGATGATGGGTGATGTTGAGCATTTTTTCATGTCAGTTGGCCATCTGGATATATTCTTTGCAGAAGCATCTATTCATGTCTTTTGCCCATTTCGTCACTGGATTATTTGATTTTTGGGTGTTGAGTTTGATAAGTTCTTTATAGATTTTGGATACTAACCCTTTATCTGATATGTCATTTGCAAATATCTTCTCCCATTCTGTCGGTTGCCTTTTAGTTTTGCTGATTGTTTCCTTCGCTGTGCAGAAGCTTTTTATTTTGATGAGGTCCCAGTAATTCATTTTTGCTTTTGTTTCCCTTGCCTCCAGAGATGTGTTGAGTAAAAAGTTGATTTGGCCAAGGTCAAAGAGGTTTCTGCCTGCTTTCTCCTCGAGGATTTTGTTGGCTTCCTGTCTTACATTGAGGTCTTTCATCCATTTTGAGTTTATTTTTGTGTATGCTATAAGAAAGTGGTCCAGGTTCATTCTTCTGCACACCGCTATCCAGTTTTCCTAGCTCCACTTGCTGAAGAGACTGTCTTTATTCCATTGGATATTCTTTCCTGCTTTGTCAAAGATTAGTTGGTCATACATTTGTGGGTTCATTTCTGGGTTCTCTATTCTGTTCCATTGATCTGAGTGTCTGTTTTTGTGCCACTACCATACTGTCTTGATGATTACAGTTTTGTAGTATAGCTTGAAGTCTGGACTTGTGAAGCCTCCAGCTTTGGTTTTCTTTTTAAAGATTGCTTTGGCTATTTGGGGTCTTTTCTGGTTCCATACAAATTTTAGGATTGTTTGTTCTAGCTTTGTGAAGAGTGCTGGTGTTATTTGATGGGGATTGCATTCCATATATAGATAACTTTGGGTAGTATTGACATTTTAACAATATTTGTTCTTCCTATCCAGGAACATGGAATATTTTTCTATTTTTTTGTGTGTCTTCTTCTATTTCTTTCATAAGCTTTCTACAGTTTTCAGTATATACAGATTTTTCCCCTCTTTGGTTAGGTTAATTCCTAGGTATTTTTTGGGTTTTTTTGTGCAACTGTAAATGGGATCGATTCCTTGATTTCTCTTTCTGTCACTTCATTGTTGGTGTTTAGGAATGCAGCCGATTTCTGTCATTGATTTTGTATCCTGCAACTTTGCTGAATTCCAATTCTAGCAGTTTTTTGGTGGAATCTTTTGGGTTTTCCATATAGAGTATCATGTCATCTGCAAAGAGGGAAAGTTTGACCTCCTCCTGGCCAATTTGGATGCCTTTTATTTCTTTGTGTTGTCTGATTGCAGAGGCTAAGATTTCCAATACTATGTTGAATAACAGTAGTAAGAGTGGACGTTCCTGTCTTGTTCCTGACCTTAGGGGGAAAGCTTTCAGTTTCTCCCCATTGAGGATGATATTATCATTGGGTCATTCATATATGGCTTTTATGAGATCGAGGTATGCTCGTTCTATCCCTACTTTCTTGAGGGTTTTTATCAAGAAAGGATGCTGTATTTTGTCAAATGCTTTCTCTGCATCTATTGAGAGGATCATATGGTTCTTGTCCTTTCTTTTATTGATGTGATGAATCACGTTAATTGTTTTGTGGGTATTGACCCAGCCCTGCATCCCAGGTATAAATCCTGCTTGGACGTGGTGAATAATTTTTTTAATGTATTGTTGGATCTGGTTGGCTAGTATCTTGTTGAGGATTTTTGCATCCACGTTCATCAGGGAAATGAGTCTATAGTTCTCCTTTTTAGTGGGGTCTCTGTCTGGTTTTGGAATCAAGGTAATGCTGGTTCATAGAAAGAGTTTGGAAGTTTTCCTTCCATTTCTATTTTTTGGAACAATTTCGAGAATAGGTGTTAACTCTTCCTTAAATGTTTGGTACAATTCCCCTGGAAAGCCATCTGGCCCTGAAGTCTTGTTTTTTGGCAGATTTTTGATTACTAATTCGATTTCCTTAATGGTTATGGGTCTGTTCAAATTTTCGATTTCTTCCTGTTTCAGTTTTGGTAGTGTGTATGTTTCTAGGAATTTGTCCATATCTTTCAGATTACCCATTTTATTGGCATATCATTGCTCATAATATTCTCTTATTATTGTTTTTATTTCTGCTGTGTTGGTTGTGATCTCTCCTCTTTCATTCTTAATTTTATTTATTTGGGTTCTTTCCTTTTTCTTCTTGATCAAACTGGCTAGTGGTTTATCAATTTTGTTAATTCGTTCAAAGAACCAGCTTCTGGTTGCATTGATTTGTTCTACTGTTTTTTTGGTTTCGATAGCATTAATTTCTGCTCTAATCTTTATTATTTCCTGTCTTCTGCTGGTTTGGGACTTTATTTGCTGTTCTTTTTCCAGCTCCCTAAGGCATAAGGTTAGGTTGTGTATCTGATCTTTCTTCCTTCTTTAGGAAGGCCTGGGTTGCTATATACTTTCCTCTTATGACCGCCTTTGCTGTATCCCAGAGTTTGGGGGTTATGGTGTTATCATTTTCATTGACTTCCATATACTTCTTAATTTTCTCTTTACCTGCTTGGTTAGCCCATTCATTCTTTAGTAGGATGTTCTTCAGTCTCCAAGTGTTTGTTACCTTTCCAAATTTTTTCTTGTTGATTTTGAGTTTCATAGCATTGTGGTCTGAAAATATGCACGGTATGATCTTGATCTTTTTGTACTTTCTTAGGGCTGATTTGGGTGCCAGTATATGGTCTATTCTGGAGAATGTTCCACGTGCACTGGAGAAGAATGTAGATTCTGCTGCTTTAGGATGAAATGTTCTGAATATATCTGTTAAGTCCATGTGTTCCAGTGTGTCATTCAAAGCCATTGTTTCCTTGTTGATTTTTTGATTAGATGATCTGTCCGTTGCTGTGAGTGGGGTGTTGAAGTCTCTTACTATTATGGTATTACTATCAATGAGTTTCTTTATGTTTGTGATTAATTGATTTATATATTTGGGTGTTTCCACATTTGGCGCATAAATGTTTACAATTGTTAGGTCTTCTTGGTGCATAGACCCTTGATTATGATATAATGCCCTTCTTCATCTCTTGATACAGTCTTTATTTTAAAGTCTAGATTGTCTGATAAAAGTATGGTTACTCCAGCATTCTTTTGTCAACCGTTAGCATGATAGATGCTTCTCCATCCCCTTATTTTCAATCTGAAGATGTCTTTAGATCTAAAGTGGGTCTCTTGTAAACAGCATATCGATGGACCTTCTTTTCTTATCCATTCTGTTACCCTATGTCTTGTGATTGGAGCATTTAGTTCATTGATGTTTAGAGTTAGTAATGAAAGATATAAATTTATTTCCATTATGTTGCCTATAGAGTTGGAGTTTCTGGGGCTGTTCTCTGTTCCTTTCTAGTCGTTGTTACTTTTGGTCATCTTTTTTTCACCTTTCCTCCCTCAGAGAGTCCTCCTTAAAATTTCTTGCAGGGCTTGTTTAGTGGTTATGAACTCCTTTAATTTTTGTTTGTCTGGGAAATTTTCATCTCTTCTATTCTGAATGACAGCCTTGCTGTATAAAGAAGTCTTTTCTGCATAATTTTCCAATTCAGCACACTGAATATATCCTGCCACTCCTTTCTGGCCTGTCAAGTTTCTGTGGCAGATGCTGCAAACCTGATCTGTCTTCCCTTGTAGAGTAAAGACTCTTTTTCTCTTGCTGCTTTCATGATTCTTTCCTTGCTTGAGTATTTTGTGGATTTGACTATGATATGCCTTGTTGATGGTCGGTTTTTGTTGAATCTACTGGGAGTCAATCTGTGATTCCTGGATTTTGATGTCTGTATCTTTCCTCAGGTTAGGAAAGTTTTCCACTGTGATTTGCTCACATAACTCTTTTACTCGTATTTCTCTCTCTTCATCTCTGGGACCCCTATGATTCTGATGGTATTCCTTTTTAATGAGTCACTGATTTCTCTAAGTCTTAAATTGTGCTCTTTTGCCTTAGTCTTCTTTTTTTTCTGTTTCATTATTGCTCCATAAGTTTGTCCTCTATATCACTGATTTGCTGCTCTGCCTCATCAATCCTTTCCACCATGGCATCCATTTGAAATTGCAGTTCAGTTATAGCATTTTTTATTTTGTCCTGACTAGCTTTTACTTCTTTTATCTCTGCAGAAAGGGATTCTAATCTATTTTCAACCCCAGCTATATTCTTATTATCATGATTCTAAATTCTTGTGCAGACATCTTGCTTGTATCTGTGTTGAATAGTCCCTGGCTTTCATTTCTTCCTGCTCTTTCTCTTGGGGTGAATTCCTTCCTTTTGTCATTTTGAAACAAGAAAAAGGAATTAGTAAGTAAAAAAAATAAATTAAAAAATTACAAACAACACAAAAATCAAATAAATGATGCTATATCATCAGTGTGTTTTGGTCTGGTTGTTGAAAGGAGTTTGGTAGATTAGAGCAAAAAAGGGAAAGATAAGAAAAAGAAAAAAGAAAAGAAATGAAAGGAAAGAAAAAAAGGAAAACATTTGAAAATTTGAAAAAATGAATACAATGAAATAGAATTAAATGAAATGATGGAAGTAAAATAGAATTTGAACAATTTACAAAAAAGTAAAAAAATATAATAGAAAAAATTAAGGACAAATATTTTTAATAAAAATTGAAAATAAAAATAATTTTTCTCTTTCTGTATTTAAGAATAAGAAAAGAAAAGAAAAAGAAAACAAAAACTGAACAGGTGGACCAGCAAACAGACTGAAATACGATTGAAATTACATCGGTTTTCCCTAGAAGTCGGACTATGAAGCACTTTATAGTCTATAAACTAAACAGGCAGAGAGACTTGTGGTGTTCCTGAAGAAAGAGGTTGGCCTGGCTGGGCGGGGCTTAGTGTAACAGCCTCCTTTCTACACTAGATGGTGCTGATTAGCTTACTGGGGTGGTTTGTTTTGGTGCTTGTAGGTGTGTACGTGTATGCCCAGAGGGGTGAAAATGGTGTCAGCCAGCTACCCGGTCTCTAGAATCGGAATTCCGTCTCCCCCACCAGCACTCATGCACCCCTCCTTTGTTCTGGCTTCTGTCCACTCCCTGCTTTTACACTGTCTGTGACCAAGCCATCAGGTTGCCTGGCAACACCTCCCTCCTGATTTAGTCTCAAATGTGGCTGTGTTCCCCAGCCCCTCACTTGTGAGGGACTGCAGTTTTGACCTGCTCAGATCCCCTGGGGGAGGGTCTCACTGAGCAACGGCTGGGTGCTCACCTACCCCCCAGGAACGTTCACAGGACAGGGATGCTGCCAATGCCCAGAGACTTTTGCTGGGTGCCAACCCGCCCCAGAAAAAGTTAATGTGATTGTGTAGCAGCATTTCAGGGATTATGGTAAATCTCAACACACATCTGGCACCAGCCTTCACCCTTAGCCACCTTGTTCCAGCACCAGTGAATGTGGTTGCTCTCCAGGGTCCAGTGGGACCTATGCCTGTGGGGTAGCCACACAGCCTCTACCAAATGTCCTCCCAGCAGGGAAACCACCTCTCCCCATGTAGCCTGAGGGCTCTGAGGACCTTGCTCTCTGCTCCTGGGGATTCACCCTTCCCACCAGAGCACCACCAGGTATCGAGCTACAGAGTTTCAGACTCTGTGATCCCCCTGTTTATAGAGTCTTAATGGAATTTAAACCTTCTCCTTTCTCCTTTCTCCCTTTTTTTCAGTCCCTGTGACTGTTTCCACTTTTCCACTTTCTCTTCGACTACTTTTAGGAAGGGGTTACTTTTCCCGTACTCTCCCCATTGTCACCATCCTCTCTCCATAAGTGAAAACAGCTCCCTGCCCTCTGAAGCTTCTCTCTCTCCCAGTTCACCTCTCTGTGCCCTGTACCTGCTGAGTTCTGTGGCTTAGGTTGTACAGATTGTTGTATTAAAATCAAATCAGTTTTCTAGGTGTGCAGGATGGTTTAGTGTTAATCTGGCTGCATTTCATGGGTGAGAGATGCAAAAAGCCTTCCATACTGTTCCGCCATCTTGGACCCTCCTGTTTCATCTATTTCTTAAACATATATTAACCAGTTATTTGAAAGTCCATGTCTGCTAACTACTAAACCTGAATCTGTTTTAGGTATCTTTGTATTGTCTTTAATTTTCTCTTGGTGTTTGGTCATTAGGTTTTCCAGTTATATCTTCATATTTAACTTTGGATACCATATATAGTAAAGGACAGAGCCTCTGAATGATACCATGTCTCCCAAGAGAAACTAGTGCTGGTACGGGTAAAGAGGGCAGGGTGATAAACAAGTCATTTGGTGAACAATTGCATTTGTTTACAACATTTTTGGTGGGAGGAGAGAGGAGAGGTATCATCTAATTCTAATTGGCTCTTACTCCTAGGTTATAGCTCATCAAGAATCTCCATAGCAATACCAGCATGTAAGGCTCCTGGGTGGCTCAGTTGGTTAAGCATCCAAATCTTGATTTTGGCTTAGTTCATGATCTCAAGGTTTGTGAGTTCGAGCCCTGCGCCAGGCTTTGAGTAGATAGTGGGGACCCTGCTTGGAATTTTCTCTCTGCCCTTCCCTGCTGATGCTCACTCGCTGTCTCCCTCTCTCTCTTTCTCTCAAAATAAATAAATAAACTTTAAAAAATTTTTAAAAAATAATAAAAAAAATGAAATACTAGCATGTATACCAAGTACACAGTTCCTTCTTAAGCCCATTTATTCCATTGTTTCCCCTCCTTGGCTCTGTGAGCCAGCTTTAAGGCTAATTGCTGTCTTTCCTCCCTTAAAATTTGTCAATAAATTGTGGTCTAACATCACATAAAGGTCAGACCTATGTCAGTGAATTTTCTTTTCTCTGGTCCTAATATGGGATTATCTAGTCTTGGTCCCAAATCTTACTTTAGTTGCCTCAATTCCAGTTTTCTTTTTTCCCTGGACCTTTGATGCTTTTGAGAAACCTCTAGATTGCTGTTTTATGCTGAGCTCACAATTTTGCATCAGGAATCAACAAATGATGGAAATGACATGGGGCAGATATAGGGAAGGAGAAGGCTTTTTTCTCTGCCCCTCAAACTTAGATTTATTCTGCACTCTCTTATGCTTTCAAACAGTTGCAGGTGTTTGTTTGTTTGTTGTAGTACATTTTCTAGTTTTATAATTGTTCTCAGGAGAAGAATTGGTCTGATACAAGTCCTCATAGCCAGTAGGATAAGTCTATTTCATCTAGTTTTAATTCTTTTTTATCAAGTCCTATAAAAGTTTGATATCATAAATTTACCTCTGAGCTCTTCTATAGTCAAATATCATAGGTTCTGATATATATTTTATTTTCTAGATTCTAAGATTTTTGTTTAACCCATATTGGTGTTTTTTTTTAAGTTTATTTTTTTTTTTAATTTTTTTTCAACGTTTATTTATTTTTGGGACAGAGAGAGACAGAGCATGAACGGGGGAGGGGCAGAGAGAGAGGGAGACACAGAATCGGAAACAGGCTCCTGGCTCTGAACCATCAGCCCAGAGCCTGACGCAGGGCTCGAACTCACGGACCGCGAGATCGTGACCTGGCTGAAGTCGGACGCTTAACCGACTGCGCCACCCAGGCGCCCCTAAAGTTTATTTTTGACACAGAGAGAGAGATAGCACAAGATGGGGAGGGGCAGAGGGAGAGAGAGAGAGAGGGAGAGAGAGAGAGAGAAAGAGACAGAGGATCCCAAGTAGGCTCTGTGCTGAGAACAGAGAGCCTGATGCAGGGCTTGAACTCATGAACCATAAGATCACAACCTGACCTGAAGTCAGATGCTTAACTGACTGAGACACCCACCTCCTCTAACCCATGTTGTTTTAAAGGGAGTTTACAATTTTTCAGGTATAAGCATTATTTATTTTATATTTTGTTATTCAGTTTTAATTTTATTGGATTTCCATAAGAGAATGCCTTACACTATTTCTCTTCTTATAAAATGTATTAAAAGTTTCTTGTCTAATATATTGTTGACCAAGAAAAGTTCTTATGGCTTCTAAAGTATTTATTTAATGTTTTCTTTTTTATTTTGAGTGAGAGAGCATGAGCAGAGGAGGGACAGAAAGAGACGGAGAGAGAGAATCACAAGCAGTCTTCAGTCTCAGTACAGAGTCCGATGTGGGGCTGATCTCATGACCTCAGGATCACAATGTGAACCAATATCAAGATGCCTAATCCAACTGAGTCACTCAGGTGCCCCATAAATTCCTTTCCCTTCTATTTTTTTAAGTAGACTTCATTCCCAGCACAAAGCCCAGTGTAGGGCTTAAACTCATGACACTGAGATCAAGACCTGAACTGAGATAAAAAGAGTCCCTCACCTAACCAACTGAGCCTCCCAGATGCCCGTTGTCTGAAATATTTTGACACACGTCCGTATCTCTTACAAATTGAGAGGTTCTTGAGGGCACAGGGTAAGTCTTCATTTCTGTAGCCCCAATGCCTCATAAAGGAAAGCCACCCAAAGAATCATGCTGCTTGGAATGCTGAAAGAAACACCTCCCATAATTGATTTATTAGAGAAATGGCCCCTTTAGAGAAGATACAGCTTTGTATTGAGATACATTAATACCTCCAAATATTTCATTTCCCCCTTAGTAGAGGCAATATTCTTTTTATTATTTTTTAATAATTTTTAATCAACTTGTATCAAGAAAATCAGATATATTCTTTTAAAATAATTTGGTTTTGACCATAATATTATGAATACTTATTTCTTTTACATTTTCTTGTTTTTCGACATTTCCAAATCTCATCTACACAGTATCTGAGAATTTTTTTAAACACAAAGTAGGCATTAAATAGTACAAAAGATATTTAAAATATGATCTTGTTTGTGGACTCTTAATTCAGAGGAGTCGACATCATATTATTTCTTCAAAAAGAAAGGAATAGAAATTCTATATATTGGAAAGCAAAGATCCTGATGATCAACAAGAGGGCAATGAGTGGCAATACTGGTAATATTCCCTATAGATCTATCTGATGTCTAGCTATCTGCCTATCTATATAGTAATAGTAATATAGTAATATGGACCCCTGCAAGTATGTGCACACATGAGTGATTATCATGTACAGATTTATATGCATACTTATTGAGTTTCCTTGGATGTGTTATTAATTAGTACAATAAAAATTTCACACTGTTTTCAACATTTATTAAAACAGAGCTGAGGAGGAAGGCTATTGAAAAATTTGTTCCAGTGCCCATAGTTCCCTTAAAGAAGACTGCTGTTTAGTGTCTCATACACAGTGGGAAATGTTTCCATTTTCATGTGAAGTTCAAATTTTAAAATCTTATTATCTTTCAACATGATATCAGTAGTGAGCAATAATATGAATTCTGTTGAATAGTAGATAATGCTATGAAATGCCAGCTTTTACTATGTACATTTGAGTATTCTTTTTTTTTTTTAATGTTTATTTATTTTTGAGACAGAGGGAGACAGACAGCGAGTGGGGGAGGGGCAGAGAGAGAGGGAGACACAGAATCTGAAACAGGCTCCAGGCTCTGCGCTGTCAGCACAGAGCCTGATGCGGGGCTCGGAACCCACCAACCGTGAGATCATGACCTGAGCTGAGGTCGGACGCTTAACCGAGGGAGCTACTGAGGCACCCCTACATTTGAGTATTCTTAAATGACAGCTTTAAAATGAAATTGTGCTCTGACCCATAGATTTCAAAAAAAGTTATTATAAATTTAACTGTTGCTTCTTATTAATTTACTATATCAAGGATGGTATAAATGCTTTCTTCATTCTAATAGTAACAAAGTAAAAAGCTAAAGTGATAGTGACAACAAAAGTACAGATGAAGACTATTCGTCTTTAATATTTAGGTATTTATTTAGCAGACATAAGTAGCTGAGATAAAATGACAGGATAAACCACAAAAATCACACATTGTATGTTCAATACTCTACCATTGTAAAATTAACATATGACTATTAATATAATAGCAGTAATTTAATAAATCTTTCTGACATATTACTTACTATTTCTGAAAGACTTTAGGCCCCCCCTTCCTGAGCTGGGAATAAACACACACACACACACACACACACACACACACACACACACACATCTTATTAACAAATTATTCAGAACTGAAAGATGCATTCTGTTTGGAAGTTAACCAGCATTAATAAGCCCCTACAATAGGATGACTAATTTCAGAAAGATATACAAAGTGTATAATTTATAAAAGTTATCAGAAAAATTAGAATATATGCATTTTATTCATTAAAAATACAATTACTTATGGGGAAATTGTTCAAATGATTTCAAATTGACTTTTTCAAATAATGTCATGCATCTGGCAAATGGTGAATTCTGAATTGTAACTCTAACCTGTCAACCTTCAAAGTGCATATACTTTCCATTATATGTCACTACTTTCAGTCTTAAATCTAAAAAAGAAGTATGATCGGTAGAACAAGAGATCATGGCCTTTAAGTCCAAGTAAGTTAGATTGTAGAATATTGGACAGAATGATAGATGGATATTGTGCTTGGAAAATTTGATTCAGTATCATTTGTTCATAGAATATGTAAAAGCAGACAAAAATAAGCAAGGAGATACACACATCTTTGACTTTATTCTAATTGGGTAAGGATAAGATAATGAGCCTTAGAAAAGAATGTCATTGGTCATTACTGAAAAAGTAAAAGAGGGAGAGAATGAAAAACTATAGGAAGAAAGGAATGAGGTTAAATTGTACCCTGGGATGAAAATATGGGAAATTTAGAATGATGTAAAACTACTTCACTAGGGAAATAAGAGACAGTGTGGATATTATTGATAACTTAAAAATGTATCTGATAAATGTTGAGGGGGAGCCTACCTTTAATCCTTCATAGGTGAACAACACCATTCTTTTACAAAAGCTATCTGTGTGAGTGTATATTCCATGAAGAAGTAGAACAAAAAAAAAAAAAAAAACATTTGCGGGATGTGTTATCAAGCAACCCATGATTTAAAATGTTTCCCTGTTCTTTAATTTGTGATCATTAGGAGAAAACATTATCTTTGTCAGCTTCTTTATAAACCTGTAAAACAGAACTAGAAATATATGCTTGATTATATCATTGTGAAATTTATATAAGATGTATGTAAGTTATGCCTGGATAGTGTAGGCATTCAATAAAGAATTCTTGTGGATTGTTATTGCATCATTATTTAGGCAGTATACATATTTTCTTTTAAAAGTACGTTTAAACATTTTTTTATAACCAGATTCAGAGGAATTATTCAGACATCACCTCTCAGCATTTATTAAGTAATACATCACTAGCTTTTATATTTTCCTACTATAGTTTAAGTGTTATAATTACATATTAAAATAAAACTTCTTGAATAAGTGTGAAGTGTTGATTTATTTTTTAAAAAAACCAACATATATAGAATATCTCTGCAAATAAAAACAACATGTTTGGGAAAATGTTTTGAATGTTGCTGAAAACAATAGTGTTACATCAAAAAATCTAAAGATCATTTGATTGTCTTTGTGCCCCTCATAAATATCAAGCATTGCAGGGGCGTCTGGGTGGCTCAGTTGCTTAAGCATCTAACTTTGGCTCAGGTCATGGTCTCATGGTTTCGTGAGTTTGAGTCCTGTGTCAGGCTCTATGTTGACAGCTCAGAGCCGAGCCTGCAGCCTGCTTTGGATTCTGTGTCTCCCTCTCTCTCTGCCCCTTGTTCTCTCTCTCTCTCTCTCTGTCTCTCTCTCTCAAAAATAAATAAAATTGTCAAGCATTGCAAAAAATAAGGCTTTGTATATTTTTAAATTGATTTTACTTTGCCAGGACTGACTGCTCATGTCAATATTCATATAAAGACCTTCTTTAGAAAAAAATATTTGATCTATCATTCTTTATATTTTTTCACTTTTTTTTGGACACTCAGGATTACAAATGATCTTCAAGTATTGATTCCTCAATTTTTCCTTCATATCTGTTATCTTCACTTGTTTCCATTTAAAAAACTAATACAGGAAAATCTCCTTGAGTTTCTTTTCCATGTGAGAAACTTTTTTTCTTTTACAGTGTACTGTCAGTTTTTTGCTTTTGCCTATGTGGATTCTGTAAATTCGTTTTAATGTCTCACATATTTTATTTCATGAATATTTACTTCATCTTTTCCCATCATCTATTTCTTTTTCAGACCTTATCTCCTTTTGACTTTTTGCTACTAATTTACAGACACTATATATTCTTATATTCTAAAAGATATAAAATGGTTTATCCTGAAACTCGCATCATATACTTTGAAAAATATTCTTCTCTTTCTTTGTGATTTTCAATGTTTCTGGCACGACCAAGTGCATATTTACAAGAAATAAGGAGGCTGAATTGCAATTGATCTTGTTTACTATTTATTTCTTATTAGTAAGGTCAAAATATTTCTCAGATCAATAGAGGAAGTACAGGTCAATATGTAGAAATCTAAGGCAAGGTCATAGGTTTAAATACCAATCTTTAACAAATATTGCTATCTGGTTTCTTTCAATGTCTTTCTCTTCCTTGGTATTTTATCCACATCAAACCAGAAATTACAAATCAATTTTCTTGGCAAGGTATAAAAATACTGTGAAAATTAAAGGGATTATTACCTGAATTTTTCATCTTTATAGTGTTTTGTTACTCTTACTATGCCTTGAAACAAAGGCAGCATCTGGATTGTCAAAGGTAGGTCCATAGGAAACAGACTCTGAGACAGATCTGTATACATAAGGACATTATTGAGGAAAGCTTTGAAAAAATGTACATGAGAAAATGAGGTGACCAAGATTGGTTAGAGGAGATAATGTTCTGTTGCAGTTGCCTCTGAGTGGGGAATCAGTCTGGCTCCAAAATCCCTATTTCAGCTCTTATGGGTCAGGTGTCTTGGGAAATAACCTCTAAACTGGAGAGTTATTTGCAGGTGGTTTGTTAAGGAGAACTCTCAGGAAACAGTATGAAATGGGAGAAGCAGTATTTTCACAGAGGGAGAGGTTGAATTGAGATACATTGGCTCAGAAGCTTCTGCAAATTCTATACACTGGGGTAGCGGTTCAGACTTGTTCTGAACATAGGTGAAAAGATTGGTTCTCTTAATCCTGCATCAACCAGTTTTTGAACATGGGCCTTGTAATATTGTGATTAAACATATATTTGGAGGCGCCTGGGTGGCTCAGTCGGTTGGGCGCCCAACTTTGGCTCAGCTCACGATCTCACGGCTTGTGAGTTCAAGCCCCACATCGGGCTGTGTGCTGACAGCCCAGAGCCTGGAGCCTGCTTCGGATTCTTTGTCTCCCCCTCTCTCTACCGCTCCCCCGCTCATGATCTCTCTCTCCTTCAAAAATAAATAAACATTGGGGCGCCTGGGTGGCGCAGTCGGTTAAGCGTCCGACTTCAGCCAGGTCACGATCTCGCGGTCCGTGAGTTCGAGCCCTGCGTCAGGCTCTGGACTGATGGCTCAGAGCCTGGAGCCTGTTTCCGATTCTGTGTCTCCCTCTCTCTCTGCCCCTCCCCCGTTCATGCTCTGTCTCTCTCTGTCCCAAAAATAAATAAAGGTTGACAAAAAAAAATTAAAAAAAAAAAATAAATAAATAAACATTAAAAAAATTTATGTATTTGGTCTTCATCCCTGTTTCTGACACAGAGCTTCTAAACTCTTGGAATGCAAGTGATAAAGATGTTTTACTATTCCTAACAAATCCCTATCAGTCACACCTGAGTTTATGTTAATGCAGTGACTTTTGGAAAGCACTTACTAATGAGGCTGGTTGCCAGGGGACCTAACCTTATCATTGGTGAGTTGGAAATTTCAGTCCCACCCCCTGACCTCTGAGAAAGGAAGAAGGGCTGGAGGTTGAATTGGTCACCAGCAGCCAATGATTTAATCAGCCATGCCCATGTAATGAAGCCTTCATAAAAGCCGAACAGGAGAGGGTCCAGAGAGCTTCCAGGTCGGAGAGTACATGGAGTTTTGGGAGTGTGGCGGGGCTGGAAGAGGGCACTGAAGCTCCATGTGCCTTCTCACAAGTTTTGCCCTGTGCATCTATTCCATGGTGCTGTTCCTGTATTATATTCTTCTATAATAAGCTGTCATCTAGTAAGTGAAATGTTTGAGTTTTGTGAGCCATATTAGTAAATTAATAGAACCCAAGGAGAAGGTCATTGGAATCTCTGATCTACAGATGGTTGGTCAGCACAGGTAACAACTTGGACTTGCAACCTGTGTCTGAAGTTGGGGGTTCGGGGACAGTTTTGTGAGATTAAACCCTTAATCTGTGGGATCTGATAGTATCTCCAGGTGGAAGGCATCAGAATTGAATTGTAGGACATTCACCTGGTATCTGAGAACTTGGGGGTGTGAATAAAGCCCCCATTCTTTGAAAATTGGTATCAGAATTATTTTAGATCCCCCTTAGGACTGGTAGCCTTGGGTAAGACAGCTCCCTTTAGTCAAGGTCAGTTGATGGAGAGGGACAGTCCATCATTAACAGGCAATATTCCCAGAAGCTTAAGAGAATGAGTACCCTTGTCTTAAAGGGTGCCACTGTGTCTACTACAAGGAAATAAAAAGCCATTAGAATGTATGTCATGGAAAGGCATCTTTTTTTAAATGTTTACTCATTTATTCTAGGCTCTTGTATACCTTTTGTCTTATAACTCTATACTGACTATATCGACAGATACATACCACCTAGAACTAAAATGCAATTATTTACTTACAAGTCTCCAATACTTTTTGTATAACAGCAGTACTGTTACTTTAAGAGTCCTTCTTTATTAAAAGAAAAAAAATCTCTAAATTCTTTAGAATGCCAGTGATTTATCAGGAGGCAGAACTGTAGAACTTCATCTCATTGTTTATGGAATGGAAATCATCTCAGTGGAGAAAAATGGAGGAAGTGTCTCCATGTCCAAGGGCTGCGGGTAAGGCAAGAGACAGACATGCCCATCTTTGTGCTTTTTCCCTCTCCATTTTTCTCTCTTGCTGTGGAACTCCTAGGAGAGAGAAAATGTTGGAAAATCCCCCCAAATCAGGCAGTCAAGGATGAGTAATTGCACACTTAGGTTGGGAGGCATAGCTTGGGAGATTCCAACCTCTAAGCCATATCCAGTATGTCCTGGAGACAGAGTATATCATTTGCTGTAAAATGTGGCATAATTGATGGCTTTACACAGCATTACTGGCTCAGTAAGTTCTATGTAGGGCATGCATGCATTCCAAATATTCCAATGGGCCACAGTGAGGGAATGTGGAAAGATCGAGAGGGCTGGACAATAGGAAGTGGCCTGGGGTAGAACTGACAGGTGGGCAGAGTGGATACTTTTGTTCTGGTACAATTTTCTGAGTCCACAGACTATGGCTATGGGTACTGTTCCAATGTCCAAAAGACTAGATTGAGCAGGTTGCAAATTAGTGGCCATAAATCCAGTGATCAGAACAGCATAAGCCAGTACAGATCAAAAAAAATTATTCTGCAGCCAGGAATCTGAAGCATACTCTTCTATCCCAAGCACTCAGAAAGTCATCCAGGATATGAGCATACAGTTTAGAGAATCTGAACAATTACCTACAAAAAGCTGAATCATCCAAGAGGAAAAAACAAACAAAAATAAAAACCTTAAACCAACTCAAAAAAGGACTATGAATCTGAATTGACTGCATATTTAAGTGTTCAAACTGGAGGAGATAATAAGATCATTAATTAGCAAGTAACTTTATCCAGCTTCCCATGTAGGATATAGGACAGAAGAAGTAATTATCTATAGGATATAAAGGTGCCACATTTTGAGTAGCATAAGTAGTTTGAGTGAACTTACTATGATATTCCAAATATGTAGGTGAATTCCGAAACCTCATTTAAACCTCATTTAAACCCTGCCTTTCTTTCATTTACTTGCTATATGGTTAGCACATAAAGGCAACCAGAATTTAAAAATAATCCCATTGAGAACCATATTGATCAAAATCTACAAATATCTATAAGTTTTAAAGTAAGTAAAAGAGAAGAATCTTCTTGAACTGAATAAATCTAAGGCAAAATTGCAGAAAAGTAAAAAAAATGAATATAAAAGAAAGTCATGCAGTGTTGCAAATATATTTGAAGAATTAATGTGTCAGAAAGATGAGTTGTCTGGAATCTTGAATAGAAGGACTTGAAATCAAACTTTTCTTGTTCATACTTCATTGTCTGGCAGATATGAGGGTTCTGTCATAAGAAGGAGAAATCTACTTGAGATCAAAATGTGTATTTATTCATTTATTCAATCAGTAATACTTGAGTGCTTAAATAATTGATATCCCATTCTGTGCATGAGGCATTCAAAGACATGGGTCCTGGCTCTAATCACTTCACAGTCTTCTGGGAGTGATAGACAAAAAGGAAAAGTATCACATAAAGGATATTAAAGGCTATAATAAAGGGTGTTGAGGAGAATAAGAAACATCTGGCTTGAAATGGTCATCAGAGGCTCTCTGAGGAACTTAAACCTCCTCTTACAGTTAGGAGGTGGCCAAAATCATAAGCAACTGAGTAAAGTTATTGGCAATGATATTCCTAGAATAAAAAATAGCATGTTGTATAATAAAAGAAATGTTTTAACAGGGTGTGACACATTTTAAAAAGGATATATTTTCACATGAGAAGAAAATAGGATATATTATGGTGAAGATTAACATATTCCTTTTCTAGATCAAGACCATAAGGAACATTTATTATTACAATAAAACATTTGAATTTTGTCCTTAAGGTAACAATTTAAGGCAGGAGTATTGTCTGGTTATATGTGCTCTATAGTAAATGCAATATTATTGGATATAGTAGAGAATGGTTTGAATGGAAATAAGAATAGATTGTGAGGAAGTATTAGAAATATATTCGGGTTTTGAAAATGCAAACATGATGAACTAATCTGAAGCATTTAGACTAACAGTAAGGAAAAAATACAAGAGTTAATTAAGTTATTGAGTAAATTGGATTTGCTGATTAGATGTAGGGAAATGAAGCAAAAGTACAAATCAAGAATGAGCCTTGATTTCTGCTTTATTGACTAGATAGAAGTTAATGCCACTCCCCAAACGTAGAATGTAAGAGAAGAAGGAGCTGTTTGATGGTCTGTTTATTTGTTTGTTTTTCAGGGCAGGAATGGTGAGAAGGAGGTGAGTCCACTTTCTCTTCGATCCACACTGAATATGATATGATATGCTTAGGAGTCACTCATATTTATCAAAGTGTGTAACACATTGCCAGCTATATATGTCAAAGCTCGAGAGAACGTTTAGTACCGAAAATGGTCACTGTGCTATTCTTCAGATGGTGGGTGCCTTGTGAAACAGTATGTGTGAGTTAGGACAAACCTGAGGAAATGCTCAGAATTAAAACTGAAGAGGGACAAGAAGGGCAAACCCAAAGAGAACTGAACTTTTAAATGGTGTATAAAGGGGAGCAGAAGCTGTATGAGAAAACGAATAGAAGTGCTAGATATTAAGGAAAGACAAACAGACTCCACTATTACAGAAGTGCTTTGGAGATCAAGTGGAGGCATAATTTTAAAATAATAAAAGTATTAATACCATTCTATACGTCAGCGGAGATAAGTGATGATTTAAAAGTACCCAGTGAATGCATGGGCATCCCAAGATAGGTGATGTGATTGAAAAATAAGGAAAACATATAGGACAGTCTACCAATTTTTCAAGAAATTTAGCTACAAATTAGGGAATTGCACTTGAAGTTACATGGAAAATACCAGATTGAATTTTATTCTTTTAAGACTGGACAAAAAATGAGGAGGAAAGGCTATTAATAAGGCTCAATCTTAAAGAGGAATTGTTGACAATGATTTGTTGGCAGATCATGGTATTACTGGCTTGTGCACAATAGTAGACCTTCTTTTCCATGGGAAGGGTCTAGATTTAGATAAGGCTGCAGATACTGATGAGGAATGGGTGAGAAGGGAGTTTTAAAGTGATTTATATTCAATGATGTTTCTTACCACAACAGACTATAGTCCTCTGCTAAGAGTATAGGGAGAGAACAGCTATGGGGCTTAAAGACAATACAAAACATCTAGAAATGTGGTTTAGAAAATGGCACAGTTAACACACAGTAAGCTTGCTGGTCAGTGGAGAGGACCAAACAAATATTATTGACCATGAATTTTTATTAGATCTACTTCTCTGTTTCTGGACTTCCCTCATGCAGTGCTGGGCAAATTGGTTGTAAAGACAATCTTACAGTTTTGGATTGACACAAGATCAAGGGTCACAAAGACTAAGATGGCTTACTGGATTTCAGATCTAAGAAAACAGTTGAGGCCACAGAAAGAATGATGGGGTTTGGAATGAGTAGGAAATAGTAAATCTAGCACAGAGATAATAGATATGAAAAATGGAGATGTGACGAGGTCTCTATCAAGTCGGAGAAGAAGAGCAGTGGGAGGAGGAAGAGGGAGCTGGGCAGATTCTAGGGATTCAGAGTGTGATATAATGTTTAAAATCTCAGAAGTGGACTTTCCTAGAATGTTATCTATTAAAACAGTCTCATTGGCCTTACTATAACACAGTGAGGATGATACAACAGATTGAGACAATCAGAACAAAGGACTACCACATTTTTGAAAAAAAATTTTTTTAACATTTATTCATTTTTGAGAGAGAGAGAGAGAGAGAGAGAGAGCATGAGTGGGGGAGGGGCCGAGAGAGAGGGAGACACAGAATCAGAAGCAGGCTCCAAGCTCTGAGCTATCAGCACAGAGCCCAAATCAGGGCTTGAACTCACAGACTGTGAGATCATGACCTGAGCTGAAGTTGGACCCTTACCCAACTGAGCCACCCAGGGACCCTGGGACTACCACATTTTAAAACCCTGAATCCAGTCAGCCTTCCTTTTAAGCATCACACTCTGAAATGAAAAAATACCAGTTTTTTAACCTTGTATTATCCACAAATGTTCCTTGTCTCAGTTTCTTACTCATACAGTGTTGAATTAATGCAATTAGTGGCCCAACTTTGCTGAATATTAATAAACATATGTAAACTTTTCATCCTCACTAGATCTTGGAAGATGAGTAAATGTTAGTTACCATTTTAGTTATTAGATATGCAAAAATTAAGTGGACTTAAATATTACCTAGCATGTAGTATATAAAATGTAGTAAACATCAATAAGCAATAATTCATTCAAATAATTATATTACCCGACTACAGAATGCATAGCTTGCAAATATAACCAGAAAATCTGAATCTCCTTCCCTATATGGTTTTAAGGTAAGCAGGGTCATTTAGGAATAATGGAAACAAATACTGGCAGTGTTTTAAAGCTAGTTTGAGAAAGAGTTGCCTACTTAAAAGGTATTTGTATGATAATAGCCTCCCCTTATTCATTTGAAGTTTCATATAATTAGTTGTTGTTATTGTGGAAGTGAACAAAACATATAAGAAAAATTCACATGGGTATTTAATGCAGAGGCTTTTGTGTTAGATTAATTAGAATCTAAGAGGGTAATGCAAACCTAAGTATATTTCATTAAAAGGAAAGAAAAATGACAATTTATCGATTCACCGAATTTTTTAGTTCCTCATTGCTACAAGCATCCTAATGATGCATTCAATATTTTTAGGTATATTTTTTATGATTTTTAAAATTTTTTTAATGTTTATTTATTTTTGAGAGAGAGAGACAGACAGAGGGTGAGTGGGGGAGGGGCAGACAGGGAAACACAGAATCCAAAGCAAGCTCCAGTCTCAGAGCTGTCAGCACAGAGTCCTACGAGGGGCTCGAACTCAAAAATGGCAAGATCATGACCTGAGCTGAAGCTGGACACTTAACCGATTGAGTCACCCAGTGCCTTAATAAATTCAATTTTTAATCTTTACATGCCTTTTGTGTAATTTAATGGATTCTGTATAGGTTTCAGTCACTAATCTCAAAACTTCATAAACTACTTCCTTTCATCAGTGAAACCATCTGGGGATAAGTTTAGAGTATTTATTAGGGAGATTAAAAAAAACACTAATGCAAAGCCTTAATTAAAATCTTATAAATTTATAAGTAGTGAGAAGAATCCTATGAATGTAAACCATTAATCTTTTATAAATCCTTTGTCTAAAAATCTTTTGGATCAACACAGCTTGAACAGTAAAGTATTTTTGTTCGTCTAAATTTCAGAAGTGAAATTATAAGGGTAAATGATTGAGGCATATGTAAAGGATTAAAACTGGTTAATGGATAGTATCTTCACATCATCTCCTAAACACTCTTTATTTTTAATATACTTTTGTTTGTATATTGATTGTATATTGATATGCCTATTACAAAGGCATATCCAGATAGCAAAGGAAATTTGGAAGATAATAAAGAGAAACACAAATTACGCAGTTTGAGAATCATCACTGTAACAGAGTGTAATTTTCTGTACTTATATTTGAAAGGAAAAGCTCCTTCAGTGTTACCCAATTAATTCACTGAAGGAAGGATAGTCTTCACAGGAGCAATTGGCTATCTATGGACAAAACAAACAAACAAACAAACAAACAAAATCCCCAAGACAAAAAACACCTCAAATTAAACCTCACACCTTATAAAAATGAACTGAACATGGAAGATAGATTCAAACGTACAACTATAAAACTTTACAAAGAAATATAAGAGCAAATGCTTGGGGTCTGGGGCTAGGTGAAGACTTCCTCAGACGTTGTTTAAAAAGCATAATCTGTAAAAGAAAAAAATGGAAAACTAGACCATCAAAATAAAAAGTTTTGCTACATGAAAAACAGTCAAAAGCAAAAGACCACTAAAGAAAAAATATTTGCAACCCATATATCAGACTAAGGACTTACACTAGCACATATTAAAACTCTCAAAACTCAACAAATAAAAATAAACCCAGGATGTGCACAGACCTTTCCTTAAAGAGGAGATGTGAAGACAAGTAAGCACATGAAGATATGTTGAACGCCAGTAACTGCTGGAGAGTCACCAGTTACAACCACCGCAAGATGTTATTACACACCTATTAGAATGGATAAAATGTGTTTTTATTTTTTTTTAAGTTAAATGCTAGCAAGAATTTGGAGAAACTACTTTTTTTTTTCATGCATTTCTGGTAAAAATGTAAAATGGTAACAACCGCTTTAGAAATTACTTGGAAGTTATTTATAAAAGCAAACTATACTTATAATATGACCCAACTAATTGCACTCTTGAACAGATACCCAGAGAAACAAAAACCTCTGTTCACACCAAGACTTATGTATGAATGTTGATAGCAGCTTTATTTGTAGTAGCCGGAAATTGGAAATAAGCCTGCCCTTCAAAGGGTAAAGGGCCCAGTAAGTGTGATACACATGTATACCATGGCATATTAGGGGGCAATTAAAAAAAAAAAAAAAACAACTATTGCTACATGTAACAACTTCCATGGATGTCAAGGGCACTGTCATTAGTGAAAAAAGCCAATCTCAGAAGGTTATGTGCTGCAGGATTTCATTTACATAACTGTCTGTAAATGCAGGAGAGAGCAAAACCAAGTAATTTCCAAAACGGTGAGGAGTGAGAGTGCAATTATAGAGGAAAAGAGAATTTCTTGGTGGTGAGGGAACAATTCTGTATCTTGATTGTAGTGAGGATTACATAAATGAATATGCGTAGAATATAATTGTGGCAAACGACACACATGCACAGGTACTTATAAAACTTGGTGGAACTGAATAAGATCTATAGTTTAGTTAGTGTTAACAGACTAATGCCAGTATTTTGGTTTTGATATTATATTTATATAAAATGTTGCCATCGGGGAAAGGTTAGTAAGGCTGCACAATATTTGTACTATTTCCACAACATCCTCTAAGTTACGTCAAAATCAACAAGTTAAAAAATCAAAGAATAAAGAAAATTAACAATATAGACAGAAAATGATTGATTTGAAAATAGATACATTAAAGAAGATAATATAAAATGCTCTTTAACTGGAAGAAACAAGATAGCCAAATGTCTGATAAATAGGAAAGATTAAATAAACAATATCATGGAAATAAGGGCAAACCAGAGATAAGATATTTTCTAAACTAAAGGTAAATGGTTTTGAAAAAAACATGCCCAATGTATAAGAAAAAACTTTTGAAAAACTTAATTTTTTATAAATATAAAACATAAAAGTGAGATCAACCATGATCTTTAAAATAGTTGAATCAGTTTTAAAAATCTACTCACATGATATCATTTGTGCCAGAGAATTCAGAGGTAAATTACACATACTTAAAGGAATGGAACATAAACTATTTTTCACCAATGTTTCTTACAGAGGTTCGTTCCAGAGGCATTGTGTCCAATTCTGTTACTGGGCTAGGGTATTTCTCAGAAACCCAAATCAGTGCACGTGAAACAGATACACCTTAGTGTAATCTGTTATGAACAGAGAGGCACATATTGTAAATAAGCTCAGACAAAATAAATCACATGTGTGCAAAATTGTAACTCAGGAGGAAGATATGTTCTTCTCAGGACACTAAGAATTATTTACATATCAGAATGTCAATTAATAAAATATGCTGTACTAATTAGAGTAAAAGAGAAACATCATATCAAGAAGTATAAAAAGTAATTCCATTAATTTACTATCAGCAGATACTCATACTTTAAAAATATTCTTAGCAATCAAAGTATATAAAGGAACATCCTTATCTGGAGTTAATAGACAAGTATATAACATAAATATATTTATCATTGGTAAGTATTTTAAAAAGACCATTTGTAGGAAAATAATAAGGATATTTCTTATACTGGTAATAATAATTAGTGAAGAAAGACAAGAAAAATATCTTAAAATATGAGTTACAAAAGACAAAGTCATATAGGCATTTTTCACAGATAATATAGCTATAATCAAGGAAAATACTACAGGAACCTGTAAATTATTAGAGTTAATTAGAATTTGGCAAGTTTGGGAGTATGAATCAATTTGAGAACTTACATTCCTATGTATTAGCTATACATAGTACATAAATAGCACATTACTTTTTAAAGTCCCATTTATAGAGATATAAATATAATGTATGCAGAAACAAATTGAAAAATGTATAGACTTTTGTGGAGATTATGCAATTTTAGAGAAAATTATTTGAGATATCCTAAATAAATTGAGAGATATTTCAAGACCCAAGCACCCAAAATTTATCCAATGTAATTCCAAACAAAATTTAAAAATTTCAATAAGGTTCATAGAGCATGAGACATTTTATTTCATTTATGAGAGAAAAATTTCCAGCACCAGTGATAAGTGTTATTCATATGAGAAAAGAGTGTACACTTTACATAAAGAATATAAGTATTGAATATATATAAGGGAAATATTTATAGGAAAATATAAGAGGCTATTTTTTGTATATTTTTGTAATATGTTTTATATAAAGACAAATTTCCTAAATATAACAAAATTAAATAGCGTGTGAAGGATTGAAAGGGTCAATATAAATAATCCACATAATTTTGATTATGAAAAGCTATAAAAATGGGGGCGGGGGAAAGCTATGGACTTGGAAGCAGCACATCCAAACAAAATATAAATGAAAAAATATTAGTATCTACAATATTTCAGATTTTCATTTGCTTTGGGGATTCTGAAATCTCATAGCTAAGTGAGAGAATGTTTAAAAAAACTTGTCATGCACATTCACGTGGTATTCTGGCTCAAAAATTTTTATTTCATTCTTTGACCTGAGAAATTTTCTTCTTTGTTTCTTTCCCTATTATTTCATTGCTATTTTCTCTATCCTTTACCTTTGCAATTCCTTGTAGATGTATTCATTTCATAGATACTTTACATATACATTAAACTCTTTTTATATATAATATGGAAATTTCCTAGATTTTTCTTCAGTTCCTTAGCATAAATATGTGAATTGGCATGCCAAATGAAAGTTCTCTTTTGTTATGTATTGAACAGGTCACCATGGTTACCTCTCCTCTTTCAAGCAAGTAAAGCCTACCAGTCTGTATGCCTCTCTTCCCTATAGAGAGATTGAAGATGTTAAAACAGGCTGCTATGAAAAATGGGGATTTAAAAAAACAGGAAAGAGTTGATGACAGGTAGATATTCATATCTATATGTAAAGGTGTGAAAAATGAGGATCAATAGGAAAGAACTGACTACACACACATGTATGTATATATTTATACATATAGCAGCCTGTTTTACTGTTTTATCATTTTTGATCTTTCTACAAGAAAGATTGGCTGGCAGGCTTCACTTTACTTGCATTGAAGAAAAGGCCACGTTGACCTGTTCAACATAAAATGGAGAAAGAGCTCTCATTTGTTGTGCCAGTTCACATTCTGAGACTCTGTCCTTCCAAGCATGTCTTTTAGTTTCTTTAAAAGGTTTGTGTGTGCTTAAAGTTGGCGCCACAACAAATGCCGCACAAGCAAGATTGAAGGTGAGGAATATTCTTTCCACAGACACTTCTTAGCTCATCCCTGTGACCTCTGACCCACTAAGCTTCTGCTCACTACATCTGTGTCTGTATGAAGACTTGCTGCCAATATTGTTCCTCCCTTCTCTTGGTAGATTCTAAATTGTGTTAACCTCTAAATGAGTTTATCCATTAAATGATAACACACATTTTCCATGCAGAAACATATCTAAATATTTGTGTATTAATGTTTCCAATTCTAGTTATCTGAGATTTTAAAAATATTAAAAATATTAAAAATATTATTACTTTATTCAACTATATGGAGTTTTAAGTGCATAGTATCTAGATTGGGAGAAATATAAATACATTAGCCTAGATTTCCATTTTTAATCAAAACAAAACAGTTGTTTTATTCTTAAAGTGAAAACATTTATCTTTTCTATTATGCTATGTTCTATTTATATTCATTTATTTTAAGGACAAGATCTATAGTGGATCTTGTCCACTCTCCACTTATTCATTTATTTGAATGAATAATCATTTATTTGAATGAATCCATTGCCATGATGGAAACAAAGAAACTTGGCCCAGTAATTTTGATAATAGCTAACAGTTTTGAAGCCCTTAGTATTTTTGACAGGCATGATGTTAAATGTACCTCCTGAATATGTCATTCAACAATCATATAAGGTGTGTATTATTTTGCTAATTTTTTTTCTGAAAAAGAAATTAAGGCTAAGGAAGTTTAAGTAATTTACTCATGATCTCAAAGCTAATATAATAAATGGGCAAAGTCCATTTATTAAGTCAGACTCTAAAACTTTCTTATCTTGGCAACAATTTATTTGGGGCATTTTAACCTAACATAGATTTGGAACTTTTGTCCTTTTTTGGAGCATTTCCAGCAATAATACTATGCATCTTTAATAGGAAACCATGCAAACCTATATAAAACCCAAAATGCAATGGTTGTGGATAGAGAAAATGGAAGTGGGAGGAGGAGAGAAGGCAGCAAGCATTATGGTAAAATAAGAGAAATCACCAGGGATTTCTTTTTCCTAAGAAAGTTACACAAAAGCTTGCTGCTAATAAAATTGAATACTATGTATCAACAGTAATTAAAACAAAATAAAACCACAAGCACTTGTAAGGGTTCCCTGATCTCCTGAACTGTGTTTAACTGTGCTTGCTTCTACCTTTCTTAATTTCTGCAGACTGGCTGAAAAGGTGAGTCTTTAGAAAATTAGAATAGCCAATAGATGTCTGTAATCACAGGAGAAACGATATATCCAGCACTAGTATGAGCTGGTTTACATGCACCACTGATGCTCAATGTAATTTTGTGATTAAATCCAGATGCTTCTTTCCACTTGTAAAATCATATTAAAGAAAGTATAATGTACAACATTAATCATGTCATTTTACTTGATAAATCATAAGGGGTTCTTCTAAATAATCAAAGCTGCTAAATAATGTAAAAACATAAATGCCATTAAGAGAGAGTAAGTGAAATTCTCCCATGGGTTAACAGTTCAATTAAAATGGATATGCTTCATCAACACCTGCAATTTGCAAGACAGGTAGATTAGGTAATACCATCCTTAAGGTAATGGAGAAAAAAGTCAAAGTAGCAGCATCAGCATAAAGGGTTTGGAGATGGATTCTAAGTTTTAAGTATTCAAGCTTAATTTACAGCAAGCCCTCTTCATTAACAAACTTCAGGGTATAATTCCAGTGATGCAAAAAAATTTTATTCAATGCCCACCATGCAGTGTTTATTGAAGGAAGTGTTGTGTTACAAGTCCATATATATGAAATATCTCTCTTTGTTCACAATCTATTTGGGAAAGTATATATATAAATGTGAAGTTAAAATTAGATAAAATTATAATAAAATTAAAATATAAAGTTCAAATTATGTTATAGACACATGAACAAAATTATACTTTAAGCATGAAAGCTGAATAGGCTAACCTATTCTTGGGAAAATGTTAGGTGCTTTACGAAGAGTTTTCCGGGTTGTAAAGGAAGCATGGAATTTTGTGAATTCTTTTCACTTGAGTTTAAGTCTACAAACAATTACTATGTAAATGCCTACCATTTTCTGGGAGCCTACAAGAGAAAAGGATAATGTCACCAGTGATTTTGTGGTATATACACTCTTATGAATATATAGTCAGAGAAAAAATATCTCAAATATAAGGTGGTATTTTGAAAGGTTACTATAGAGCTAGTCACAAATGGGATTATGAGTGGTAGCAAGAAAAGAGATGGAGACCGGTATTGGAGGCTTAGGGAGTGGTGTTTTTAAAGTCTTTTAGTCTGAGCAACTACTTTCACCCCTACTCCCAAACAGTCCATATAGTGAATGATCTGGAGTGGACAACTTTATGAAGTTGGATTTATTCTGGGAGAATTAGAGAAAGTGGATTTTAAACAGAAGGATGGTTGAGCCGACTTTAGTTCTCAGGAGTTAATAAGTATGACATGGAGAAGAGGAGGATAGGGAGTTACCTGCACTCATTCTCAGAAAGACAGTCTCTAAAGAGAAAAACCAAGATTTTAGAGGTATTTTTGCGATTGATGATACTTGGTGAATAAATGGATGTGGAGTTGAGAGAGAAAAAAGTAAAAAAAAAAATTTTTGAGTTTATAGCTTTGGTTTCAGTGTTACAGCTAGAAAGCATCACTCAGAATATGGTACTGTCACTTGATAACTGTAGTTAATAATACTGTGTTATAAACCCGAAATTTGTTAAGGGAGTAGATCTTAAGTGTTCTCACCACACACCCACACACACCAGTGGTAACCATGTGAGGTGATGGATGTGTTAATTAACTTGATTGTGGTAATCATTTCACAATGTATATGCCTATTAAATCATCATGTGATTTACCTTTTTAAAAAGCACATTGTGTAATGTAATATATACAATCTTTTTTTTTCTAATCACACCGCAAAAATGCTGGAAAAAATATGTATGCTACATCATCTGAAAAGTACTGCAAAAATGCCAGAAAATCTGAGAAAATCATGAAACAAGACCAATCACTATAGCCATTCAGACAAGGTATCTTTTCCCATGACGGGGGTGGGGTAGGGCATATGGTAGGGTCAGACAGTGTACTTAGAAGATGGGGACTGAGGGCTACACTAGATCTGAGATTTATGCCATTTGTGGATGTTTTTAAATGTTTGAGATACTTGTGAAACATACAAGTGGAACTGTCCTGCAGGCAAATGAAATTTTGCAAGTAAATGACAGAAAAAAATTCAGTCATCACCATTTAGATTCCAGTAGAAGCTATAGGAATATTTGTAACCAGCCAGGTAGAAATTATGAATCAGAAATAGGAGGTCTCTTCTATTATTTAAAGGCTCATCACTAGGCACTCTTAAGATAACAGTTCAAATTTGTTGGAGAATTTGAATTCTCATGACCAATTTGAATCAAATAGCAAGTGTTTTTCTTCCTAGTTTATAAAATGGAAAAGTGGTTTTCTGTATTAAAACATGTACATGATATTTCACATTCAGTTTACTCAAAATATTTCCTCTTGAGACCTAATTCACCAGAGGTCAGGAAAAGAAAGTAGCAAGATTGCTTGTCATTTATTCTAGGGTGGGTGGGGGGCAACATTTATTCCAAAGCGAATTATGCAATTGTGATTGTTTGCTGTAATCAGAGATGAGAGAAATAGTAGCTGACCATTAGAAACTCGGGGTGAAGTAAAGATCCAATTCAGAACAAATGAGAAAAGAGGGTAGTTAGTAGAGAAAACCTAAAAGTTTCACTCCTCAGATAGCAATACCTTTGCTTTGGCTCTCTCCTGGCTTCAGAGGAGATAGCTAAATACCTAAGGGGAAGTCTTCTCAGTGTGTGTCATGTCCTCTCACACAGATGTAGAAAAGGGAAAAGCCTTGATAGCATACAAAATGACATTTCAATGACTTGCTTCTGAGATTTAACTGTATCTGGCTTCTTATCCACATTCTATATCCCCAACCTCTCCCCTGAAATGTCCCAGTTCTTCCAGCTTCTAAATAAACAGTATGAGCTTGTTGCCATGTTAAACTTTGATTCAGATCCTGCTTAATTTCCATAATCTTTTCAGGCCCCTAAATCTCACTTAGATAATGACCCTTTAGCTTGAATTAAGCCTTGTACCATTGATCATTTACTTGTTTTCTCTTAGAGTTTAATTTAATCATTGTAGTTTAGTTCAAAAGAACAAATAGCTTTCCACTCAGCGTTTCGGTAAGGGATGTATTCAGTTGTGACCTTACTCGTTATTCTTGCCTCTGCCCGTTTTGCTGTTCTTACTCCTCTCTCTCTATCATCCTTCTAGGGAAATGCCATTAAGCCAAAATTTCCTCACATCACCCTCAGAAGCACACAGTTGCACCGAGCCTTCACCCTCTCCATGTGTAAACTCTATTGCAGCACTCTCCATATTGGAGGACTTCTTTGGGGCACTAACCAGCGTGGTTAACACACACCTTCTCGCTTCCTATCTACCACAACCTTAACCCTCAATAATACACAGATGTAAGAAATCTATACTTTGTAGTTACATTGTTGGATGTAAATGCTGAATCCTCAGCTACATTGATTTTGAGATTTTGTATCTAGACTCCTAATGTCACAAGCAATATTGCTATCAAATCTCACAAATATGGGAATGGGAAAAAGGCAACCCATCAAACAGGGAGATAACCAGTCATCTGAGGCAAGGAGAGCAAACAATGAAACAAACATAAAGCAATGCAAAATGTTAAGGCTTCATAGCAGTTGCAGTTTTTAAGCTAGTAGTATGATGAGCAGGTAGACAGTCCCAGGGACTCTGAGCACTTTCTCAAAGCCATTTTTGCATGGTTGATTACATTATGTGAGAAAGTAACTGATACTAGTATTCCTTATATCAGCACACAAGCCACTAAAATCTGCTGATCTGAAAACTAAACTTCTATTTCCCACATTTATATCACATTTTCTATGGGTCTTATTTTCAGTTCCATTTCCCTTGCACATGAAATAACTTTCATTTGTAGTCAGGTTTGTTATTCAACTGTATTTGATTACAAACCTTTGTAAGAATAAGTACTTTAAAAAAATTTTTTTTAATCTTTACTTATTTTTTGAGAGAGTGAGAGAGAGACCGAGTGAGAGCAGGGGAGGAACAGAGAGGGAGACACAGAATCCAAAGCAGGCTCCAGGCTCCGAGCTGTCAGCACAGAGTCCGATGCAGGGCTCGAACCCACGAACCGTGAAATGATGACCTGAGCCGAAGTCGGACACTTAACTGACTGAGCCACCCAGGTGCCCCTGTAAGAATAAGTTATTAAGAATTACTTAATATTTGAATTTACTTTTCATATTCCCTCATAGGTCAAGCAAATGAAGAATGACTTTGTCCAACTCTATTGCCAATGACATATATACTACTGCTCTTAACCCGTCCTGATTCCCACCTATTCATTTTCATGAATTCTGTCTTCCATTCCCCATCAACTTGTTTGCATATGCCAAAAGACCTGGGGCTATTTTAGTTTAAAATCATTGTTATTCAAATAATTATTCAAATAATATGTAGAATATTATTTTCCCAGAAATAATTATATTGGTATTTGTCTTAGCTTGGGCTACCATAGCAAAATATTGTAAGCTGGATCACTAGGCAACAGAAATTTATTGTCTCACAGCTTTGGAGGTTAGAAGTTCAAGACCAAGCTACTGGACAATTTGTTTCCTAGTGAGGACTCTCTTCCTGTCCTGTAGTCACCTTCTGATGGAGTCCTCACATGGCAGGGAGAGAAAGTGGGGGAGAGCTATCTCATATCCCTCTTTGGAGAATATTAATCTCGAGAGCCCACCCTCATCACTTCATCTTAATTAAGTCCCAAAGGCTTCATCTCCAAATACCATCACATGGTCGGGGGGTAGGGGGTGGGTAGGGCTGCAACAAATAAAGATGGGATGAGGGGTACAACCATTTAGTCCCTAATAAGATTTGTATTCAGTTTTATAGTAAGCTACAGAAATTGAGTCTCATCACTATTTAAACTATTTCCAGAATTCTCTGCCATACTTGTTAAGGGCATGATATGGCTAAGGTAAACAAATAAGTTTTACTTATATTTTAGCTATTTCTTATATATTTTTCAATGATTCTATTCAATAAGGTACATGAATGCTATTTATCAGTCATTTCCTTTATTTAAGAATATTTTCTTTTCATCCTCTACAGAGACCACAATTTAATTGGCTTTGCTGTAAGATTCTCCAAACTCCCTGTCTCCAAATCTTTCTCCATTGTTTCCTGCCTTTTACTTTTGGAAAGAAGTCTTATTTTAATCTGATTTATGTGTGGAATTTAACCTTTGGTTTGAAGTGTCTCCTGCATTTAGGATCTTAATTTGTTCTCCCAGCACCAACACCAACAACATCTTGTTTTGGATATCTTTTAAACAATTTGCTGAAACACTTGTTTCAGCTCTCACTCTGTCTCTCTCTCACTCTGTCAAAAAATAAGTAAAGATTAAAAAAAATTAAAAAAAAAGTAATTATTCTTACAAAGGTTTGTAACCAAATACAGTTAAACACTTGCAGTGGCCATACAGAAGTTAACTTCAACTCAGGAAATACTTTCTTATACTTAGCTTTTAAGTTACTGCTATTTGCTATTCTGTTCCTTAGAAATCCTGTCCCTGTTAGTGGTGATACTGAATCCTCACTTCTCCTTTTTTTGTTGATGTTATCCCTCTGTTTTTCTACTCTGTGGCGAGTCTTCTATCTGTCCTCAACATTTAGATCTGATTTTTGAGAGGATTTTTTCTTTTATTTACTGTCCCCAGCGTACTTCACAATTTTACCCTTGTGTTTTACTTTCTTAAAAATACCTTTTTATCTCATGCGTCCCACTGTTTATCTCATTCTGGGGTATTTTTATGTACTGACTTCTGTTCATCTCTACTCTTCTTGTTCTCTACTCATGCCTTACTCCTTTTAATTTATTGAGGTCATTCTGTTGGAGTTTTATGTTCTATTAGGGGTATTAAATCTTTTTCCTGAGTCTTTTTTTTTCTGAATTTTCATTAGATAATTTTTTTAATTTATAATACCTCTCAGTCTTGAAAATAAAGGTCTATTCCACCCCACCCCCTCCACCTTCCTTCATGGGCTACTTAAATACAGTAAAATATTTAAAGATTATGTTGACTGCAAGACCAGGTGTTCCTCTGGGTGGGGGAAAGGGAGATGGTTAAACCAATTTCAAGACTCTGGGTTGATGTTTCTGTCCACTTGCTAGTTTCCAGTGTGCATTATCCTATTATAGATTTGCTCTTCATTTCTGATGTCTTCTTTCCTTTAATGAATATTACTTTCATCTAATTAAATGAGTTACTATTCATTATTAAACTGGCTTAGCACTTCCTCTATCCATGTTATTTTAGTAATCTGAAATTCTCATCTTTATGTCTTCATGCTCAAAATTCTGCTTATTCTTGACTCTTTTTTCTGAAAACAACAGTGTTTTCATGACAACTTTATTTTCCAGAGGATATAGTGTGATCTGGTTCTGTTTCCCTATTTGTTCTCCATTGTTGTTCTGTGACACAGTTTTGGTATGGTGGAAAGAGAGCACCTAGGCTCTATGACTTGCTAACCATTTGTCTCAGGCAAATTGTTTCATTTTTTTTTTTTGCTTTGTTTATTTTATTTTTTTTTAATATATGAAATTTATTGTCAAATTGGTTTCCATACAACACCCAGTACTCATCCCAAAAGGTGCCCTCCTCAATACCCATCACCCATCCTCCCCTCCCTCCCACCCCCCATCAATCCTCAGTTTGTTCTCAGTTTTTAAGAGTCTCTTATGCTTTGGCTCTCTCCTACTCTAACCTCTTTTTTTTTTTTCCTTCCCCTCCCCCATGGGTTTCTGTTAAGTTTCTCAGGATCTACATAAGAGTGAAACCATATGGTATCTGTCTTTCTCTGTATGGCTTATTTCACTTAGCATCACACTCTCCAGTTCCATCCACGTTGCTACAAAAGGCCATATTTCATTTTTTCTCATTGCCACGTAGTATTCCATTGTGTATATAAACCACAATTTCTTTATCCATTCATCAGTTGATGGACATTTAGGCTCTTTCCATAATTTGGCTATTGTTGAGAGTGCTGCTATAAACATTGGGGTACAAGTGCCCCTATGCATCAGTACTCCTGTATCCCTTGGATAAATTCCTAGCAGTGCTATTGCTGGGTCATAGGATAGGTCTATTTTTAATTTTCTGAGGAACCTCCACACTGCTTTCCAGAGCGGCTGCACCAACTTGCATTCCCACCAACATTGCAAGAGGGTTCCCATTTCTCCACATCGTCTCCAGCATCTATAGTCTCCTGATTTGTTCATTTTGGCCACTCTGACTGGCGTGAGGTGATACCTGAGTGTGGTTTTGATTTGTATTTCCCTGATAAGGAACGACGTTGAACATCTTTTCATGTGCCTGTTGGCCATCCGGATGTCTTCTTTAGAGAAGTGTCTATTCATGTTTTCTGCCCATTTCTTCACTGGGTTATTTGTTTTTCGGGTGTGGAGTTTGGTGAGCTCTTTATAGATTCTGGATACTAGCCCTTTGTCCGATATGTCATTTGCAAATATCTTTTCCCATTCTGTTGGTTGCCTTTTAGTTTTGTTGGTTGTTTCCTTTGCTGTGCAGAAGCTTTTTATCTTCATAAGGTCCCAGTAATTCACCTTTGCTTTTAATTCTCTTGCCTTTGGGGATGTGTCGAGTAAGAGATTGCTACGGCTGAGGTCAGAGAGGTCTTTTCCTGCTTTCTCCTCTAAGGTTTTGATGGTTTCCAGTCTCACATTCAGGTCCTTTTTCCATTTTGAGTTTATTTTTGTGAATGGTGTGAGAAAGTGGTCTAGTTTCAACCTTCTGCATGTTGCTGTCCAGTTCTCCCAGCACCATTTGTTAAAGAGACTGTCTTTTTTCCATTGGTTGTTCTTTCCTGCTTTGTCAAAGATGACTTGGCCATACGTTTGTGGGTCTAGTTCTGGGGTTTCTATTCTATTCCATTGGTCTATGTGTCTGTTTTTGTGCCAATACCATGCTGTCTTGATGATGACAGCTTTGTAGTAGAGGCTAAAGTCTGGGATTGTGATGCCTCCTGCTTTGGTCTTCTTTTTCAAAATTACTTTGGCTATTCGGGGCCTTTTGTGGTTCCATATGAATTTTAGGATTGCTTGTTCTAGTTTCGAGAAGAATGCTGGTGCAATTTTGATTGGGATTGCATTGAATGTGTAGATAGCTTTGGGTAGTATTGACATTTTGGCAATATTTATTCTTCCAATCCATGAGCAGGGAATGTCTTTCCATTTCTTTAAATCTTCTTCAATTTCCTTCATAAGCTTTCTATAATTTTCAGCATACAGATCTTTTACATCTTTGGTTAGATTTATTCCTAGGTATATTATGCTTCTTGGTGCAATTGTGAATGGGATCACTTTCTTTATTTGTCTTTCTGTTGCTTCATTGTTAGTGTATAAGAATGCAACTGATTTCTGTACATTGATTTTGTATCCTGCAACTTTACTGAATTCATGTATCAATTCTAGCAGACTTTTGGTGGAGTCTATCGGATTTTCCATGTATAATATCATGTCATCTGCAAAAAGCGAAAGCTTGATTTCATCTTTGCCAATTTTGATGCCTTTGATTTCCTTTTGTTGTCTGATTGCTGATGCTAGAACTTCCAACACTATGTTAAACAGCAGCGGTGAGAGTGGGCATCCCTGTCGTGTTCCTGATCTCAGGGAAAAAGCTCTCAGTTTTTCCCCGTTGAGGATGATGTTAGCTGTGGGCTTTTCATAAATGGCTTTTATGATCTTTAAGTATGTTCCTTCTATCCCGACTTTCTCAAGGGTTTTTATTAAGAAAGGGTGCTGGATTTTGTCAAAGGCCTTTTCTGCATCGATTGACAGGATCACATGGTTCTTCTCTTTTTTTTTGTTAATGTGATGTATCACGTTGATTGATTTGCGAATGTTGAACCAGCCCTGCATCCCAGGAATGAATCCCACTTGATCATGGTGAATAATTCTTTTTATATGCCGTTGAATTCGATTTGCTAGTATCTTATTGAGAATTTTTGCATCCATATTCATCAGGGATATTGGCCTGTAGTTCTCTTTTTTTACTGGGTCTCTGTCTGGTTTAGGAATCAAAGTAATACTGGCTTCATAGAATGAGTCTGGAAGTTTTCCTTCTCTTTCTATTTCTTGGAATAGCTTGAGAAGGATAGGTATTATCTCTGCTTTAAACGTCTGGTAGAACTCCCCTGGGAAGCCATCTGGTCCTGGACTCTTATTTGTTGGGAGATTTTTGATAACCGATTCAATTTCTTCGCTGGTTATGGGTCTGTTCAAGCTTTCTATTTCCTCCTGATTGAGTTTTGGAAGAGTGTGGGTGTTCAGGAATTTGTCCATTTCTTCCAGGTTGTCCAATTTGTTGGCATATAATTTTTCATAGTATTCCCTGATAATTGTATGTATCTCTGAGGGATTGGTTGTAATAATTCCATTTTCATTCATGATTTTATCTATTTGGGTCATCTCCCTTTTCTTTTTGAGAAGCCTGGCTAGAGGTTTGTCAATTTTGTTTATTTTTTCAAAAAACCAACTCTTGGTTTCGTTGATCTGCTCTACAGTTTTTTTAGATTCTATATTGTTTATTTCTGCTCTGGTCTTTATTATTTCTCTTCTTCTGGTGGGTTTAGGCTGCCTTTGCTGTTCTGCTTCTAGTTCCTTTAGGTGTGCTGTTAGATTTTGTATTTGGGATTTTTCTTGTTTCTTGAGATAGGCCTGGATTGCAATGTATTTTCCTCTCAGGACTGCCTTCACTGAGTCCCAAAGCGTTTGGATTGTTGTATTTTCATTTTCGTTTGTTTCCATATATTTTTTTATTTCTTCTCTAATTGCCTGGTTGACCCACTCATTCGTTAGGAGGGCGTTCTTTAACCTCCATGCTTTTGGAGGTTTTCCAGACTTTTTCCTGTGGTTGATTTCAAGCTTCATAGCATTGTGGTCTGAAAGTATGCATGGTATAATTTCAATTCTTATAAACTTATGAAGGGCTGTTTTGTGACCCAGTATATGATCTATCTTGGAGAATGTTCCATGTGCACTCGAGAAGAAAGTATATTCTGTTGCTTTGGGATGCAGAGTTCTAAATATATCTGTCAAGTCTATCTGATCCAATGTCTCATTCAGGGCCCTTGTTTCTTTATTGACCGTGTGTCTAGATGATCTATCCATTTCTGTAAGTGGGGTGTTAAAGTCCCCTGCAATTACCACATTCTTATCAATAAGGTTGCTTATGTTTATGAGTAATTGTTTTATATATTTGGGGGCTCCGGTATTCGGCGCATAGATATTTATAATTGTTACTCTTCCTGATGGATAGACCCTGTGATTATTATATAATGCCCTTCTTCATCTCTTGTTACAGCCTTTAATTTAAAGTCTAGTTTGTCTGATATAAGTATGGCTACTCCAGCTTTCTTTTGGCTTCCAGTAGCATGATAAATAGTTCTTCATCCCCTCACTCTCAATCTAAAGGTGTGCTCAGGTCTAAAATGAGTCTCTTGTAGACAGCAAATAGATGGGTCTTGTTTTTTTATCCATTCTGATACCCTATGTCTTTTGGTTGGCGCATTTAATCCATTTACATTCAGTGTTATTATAGAAAGATACGGGTTTAGAGTCATTGTGATGTCTGTATGTTTTATGCTTGTAGTGATGTCTCTGGTACTTTGTCTCACAGGATCCCCCTTAGGATGTCTTGTAGGGCTGGTTTAGTGGTGACAAATTACTTCAGTTTTTGTTTGTTTGGGAAGACCTTTATCTCTCCTTCTATTCTAAATGACAGACTTGCTGGATAAAGGATTCTCGGCTGCATATTTTTCCTGTTTAGCACACTGAAGATATCGTGCCAATTCTTTCTGGCCTGCCAAGTTTCAAAAGAGAGATCAGTCACGAGTCTTATAGGTCTCCCTTTATATGTGAGGGCACGTTTATCCCTTGCTGCTTTCAGAATTTTCTCTTTATCCTTGTATTTTGCCAGTTTCACTATGATATGTCGTGCAGAAGATCGATTCAAGTTCCGTCTGAAGGGAGTTCTCTGTGCCTCTTGGATTTCAACGCCTTTTTCCTTCCCCAGTTCAGGGAAGTTCTCAGCTATAATTTCTTCAAGTACCCCTTCAGCACCTTTCCCTCTCTCTTCCTCCTCTGGGATACCAATTATGCGTATATTATTTCTTTTTAGTGTATCACTTAGTTCTCTAATTTTCCCCTCATACTCCTGGATTTTTTTTATCTCTCTTTTTCTCAGCTTCCTCTTTTTCCATAACTTTATCTTCTAGTTCACCTATTCTCTCCTCTGCCTCTTCAATCCGAGCTGTCGTCGTTTCCATTTTGTTTTGCATTTCGTTTAAAGCGCTTTTCAGCTCCTCGTGACTGTTCCTTAGTCCCTTGATCTCTGTAGCAAGAGATTCTCTGCTGTCCTCTATACTGTTTTCAAGCCCAGCAATTAATTTTATGACTATTATTCTAAATTCACTTTCTGTTATATTATTTAAATCTTTTTTGATCAGTTCATTAGCTGTTGTTATTTCCTGGAGATTCTTCTGAGGGGAATTCTTCCGCTTGGTCATTTTGGATAGTCCCTGGAGTGGTGAGGACCTGCAGGGCACTTCCCCTGTGCTGTGGTGTATAACTGGAGTTGGTGGGCGGGGCCGCAGTCCGACCTGATGTCTGCCCCCAGCCCACCGCAGGGGCCACAGTCAGACTGGTGTGTGCCTTCTCTTCCCCTCTCCTAGGGGCGGGATTCACTGTGGGGTGGTGTGGCCCGTCTGGGCTACTTGCACACTGCCAGGCTTGTGATGCTGGGGATCTGGAGTATTAGCTGGGGTGGGTAGGCAAGGTGCACGGTGGCAGGAGGGGCAGACTTAGCTTGCTTCTCCTTAGTTGATCCACTTCAGGAGGGGCCCTGTTGGAGCGGGAGGGAGTCAGATTCGCTGCCGGCGGTTTGGCTCAGCAGAAGCACAGAGTTGGGTGTTTGTGTGGAGCAAGCAAGTTCCCTGGCAGGAACTGGTTCCCTTTGGGATTTTGGCTGGGGGGTGGGCGGGGGAGATGGTGCTGGCGAGCGCCTTTGTTCCCCGCCAAGCTGAGCTCTGTCATCCGGAGGCTCAGCAGCTCTCCCTCCCTTTGTCCTCCAGCCTTCCCGCTTTCTGAGCAGAGCTGTTAACTTATGACTTCCTAGACGCTAAGTCGCGCTTGCTGTGGGAACACACTCCGTCCGTCCGGCCCCTCCGCTTTTGCCTGCCAGACTCGGGGGCTCTGCTTGGCCGGCAAGGTGCCCCTCTGCCCCAGCTCCCTCCCACCAGTCCGTGCAGCGCGCACCGCCTTGCCGCCCTTCCTACCCTCTTCCATGGGCCTCTCGTCTGCGCTTGGCTCCAGAGACTCCGTTCTGCTAATCCTCTGGCGGTTTTCTGGGTTATTTAGGCAGGTGTAGGTGGAATCTAAGAGATCAGCAGATTGAGCGGTGAGCCCAGCGTCCTCCTACGCCACCATCTTCCTCAGGCAAATTGTTTCATCACTCACTTCAACTCTTATTTATTTATTTATTTATTTATGTATTTATTGAGAGTGAGAGCATGAGTTGGGGAGGGGGAGCAGTGGGAGAGAGAGAGAGAGAGAGAGAGAAAGAATCTCAAGCAGTCTCCAGGATCAGCGTGGAGCCCAACGCAGGGCTTAATGCCATAACCGTGAGATCATGACCTGAGCAGAAACCAAGAGTTGAACGTTCAACCGACTGAGCCATCCATGTGCTCCACTCAAACTCTTTAAGTCTTATATTCCCTGAATGCAAATGTAAGATTTCAATACTACACCATAGGTTTGCTTTTAAGAACAAATGAATAAACGATGCAAAGCTCTTATATATGACACCTGACGTATAACATAAGCCCAGCACAAGTTAGCTAGTATCGTTCCTCTGAGCTGCTGACTTCAGTGAATGTAAAAAAGGTAGACTTCAGTGAACTGATCACCGGAACAGAAACAATTAATTTGAGGACAGAGCCTCACTTTTCTTAATTTGGGCATAGGCAAGAGAGTCAGAGTCACACATCTTACTATGACTTGTTTAAATGAGTTAAAGCTCAAAAACACCTATGTGTGGGAAGTTTGTCCACATTGATATATAAATTCATGATTAAGAGGAAGTTTCCTCAATTAAAATTAGGGATTAGCAATTTGTCTTTTTTTTCCTTTTTTGTCCATGTTTTTATAAAAATGATTTTAGGATTAGATGACAGGCCTAATGAGAGGTTCTTATTCTGATTTCCGTACTCAAAACCTGCCATTTGTGCTAGCTACCAGCAATCAGGACTCATCCTTCTCTCTCTGTTTTATTTTTCCTTTCTTAATCCTTGAATTTACCTCATGTAGCTATTTTAAGTAATGCTTACCTTATTACTTTCCCTCTTTAGACTGTAAGATTCACTTGTAGAGACTGGGCCAAGTTTATTTCTTTATGTGCAAGATAGAATAAAACAGGTACATAAGTATATACATGTATAGACATGCCATTCAAATTTGGTTGAAAGAAAATGAATTATTTAGACAGATGCTTCATGCCAGGCTATAGTAAATGGGAAATATTTTAGATGATTGGCCTTTAAGAAAAAAGAGGCAATTATTTTCTATTTTTTAATGTGGCTTTTTATTTCTTAAACTAAACTAAAATTGCCCATGAGTTATGCTTTCAAATTGCTTGGTTTACACACATAAGTCATTTTTTAAGACTTTTAATATTCTAATGAAAAAAGAGCTGTTGAGGCCAATCCACAGTTAATACCCAAAACAAATAAAATATATAATAGATATACTAAGACAACACTCAAAAGTGAGTAAATGTTTTGTACTAATAGTTTTATTATTAAAAATTTTCATCATAGTTATACTTTAAACTCGGCGAGAGCAAAAGTCTTCGTGTAAGCTGCTCTATTTTTGGTGCTTAGTATAGCACCTGGCATAGAGTAGACACAATTCATGATTCTTGAATGACTGAATTAAAAAACAGGTATTATAATTAATAACCTTGTCTAATCCTGTTTAACTGATTGCAGAATAAAAAAAGGTGCATTCTCTTATAATCACTTCAATAGTTTGGTCTTTAGATAATTTTAATCAGTGTCAATATGGTATGAATTGTAAATCATAAATGTACTGAGGATGATCCAGCAAGGTGATGTTCTTTAGACCTTTCTGGCAGAAAGTAAGACTAAGCCTACAAAGAAAACAGAGAAGCAAAAATATACAAAATATGTTTGCCTCAGACCAAATTAATAAACTCATGTTTTATAATATTATCTATGCTTCCACATGAGGTCTAATTTATCCACAAATTCACCATGAAGAAACTGCATTGAGACTCTAAGTTTGTTTCGAAAGGTTTCCACTCAGATTTCATGGGGATTCTAAACTAGATTTTTCATTTCTTGCAGAAGCTATTTCAGTCCAACTGTTTTACTGTATTGAATTCCCATGTATTATCTATTCCTCTCATTGTGGTATAGGGACAAGAACACAAATCTTTTAGTGTGGATTTTAGCAGAGCAAGGAAATAGTCCATAATTCTCTATGCCATAAACCAACCAAGTTTGACTCCATTCCTGCTCTGGGTTGATGAACAGATCTTTCAGGACCTCAGGGATCAGTGGTTCTCATTCTAATAACTGCCTCATTTTAATCACCAATAGAGTTAGCAAACTTACTCAGGCTATTCTGTGTATTTCTAGTGTTTTGCCAAAAATTACATTTTTTTCTTTTTACATAACTAATAGTGAGAGGAAGTTTCTCTTAGAGCAAACTTGCCAGAAGTAGAATGACTGATCCCTGTTTATAGAGAAAACTTTTCTCTCCTTCAGGCATATCCTTTTTCCATAGTCTGTAGGGTCTACTTTCAATGAAATTGAGCATAAAGTTACATGATACATTGAACATGTGAAATTTGTGGAAATGAACTGTTAAAAGTCAGTATATGTGTGAGATACAGTGTTCCCTAGAATAGTTCTAAGGAGTTTTGAAAAATACCACTCTTGTAGTATTCATGTTTAATTCAGAGTGTTTAAACAGATTCTTTTGGAATCTCATCCTAGCACAGTTTATCACAAAATTATCCATTAAAATGTTCCAAGTCCCAAAAAGTTTGGTAGTCTGTAGCTAAAAGAGATGGTCAACTTTTGAGCCAAGGTCATCTTCTGTATTGAACACTTATACATTAAAAAAATAAAATATAAATAGTCCTTAAAACATGGATTATAATAATTATAGGCTTCCCACTTAAAAATAAATTAAAAGATTAAAATCTATATTGACAATATACAAGTAGAATCAGTATAGATAAGTGACTTTTTAATAGGCCAGGAATAATAACAACACATCCTGAAAAATACATGTTACTGGGGCGGCTGGGTGGCTCAGTCGGTTGAGCATCCGACTTTGGCTCAGGTTATGATCTCACAGCTCGTGGGTTCAAGCCCTGAGTTGGGCTCCATGCTGACAGCTCAGAGCCTGGAGCCTGCTTTGGATTCTGTGTGTCTCCCTCTCTCTCTGCCCCTCCCCTGCTCATGCTCTGACATTCTCTCTCTCTCAAAAATAAATAAACATTAAAAAAATTTTTAAAAAATACGTGTTACTGAAACAACAAAAATGAAATTAATCTTACATTAACTTATCCAACAAATATTCATTGTATACCTACTATGTGCCAGGTACTTTTCGAGGTGCTTGGAACCTATCAGTGTCTAGATTTCACAGAGTGAGCAAGGATAATAAATAAATTTAAAAAAACAGTGATGTAAAATGATAAAAATATTAAGCAATATAGCAGAGTGTTTGCTTTACTTTAAGAAGAATTTTCTGAGGAAGAAATAATTGACCAATGGTCCATCTATTCAATACTGTGCTTGGAAAAATCCTTATTTTATGAATAGAAAGCAAGTGTCTGTAGGGCATAAAATATATATTAGTTTCTCTAGAATTACACAATTGTAAGAAATATAGTCTCTTTCCTCTAGGAACTTGCAATATGGTTGCAAAGACCTGGCACTTGCCCTTAAGTCTAATATAAGGAAATGTGCTTAAATAAAGTTGCTTTAGTTTGTGTTGACTATGTTCTGGTCCTTTTCTGAAATTTTTCCATATTTCAACACTTTTAATCCTCCTGTAATATAAGGTAGCCCTTATTATTATATATGAAGAAACTAGAGTTTCTTACTCTAAAAGAGTAAGTTTCCCAGTGTCACAAATATAATAGTGTGCTGAATTGGAATTAAGTTCAAACAATCCAGCATACAGTTAACATTCTTAATTACTATAAGGAATGAATGGTACAACATAAATGCAGTACTATAAATTCATTTAAAAATAGATTTCTGGCTGAAGCCCTCTGAGAAGCTGTCAAGGTATATTTGTTCTGCTGTGAGCACCTCACTGCCCTTCCAAAGAGATGTGAAAGGAAGAACTCTTTGGAGATGCTTTCAGTTCAACAATGACAACAATCATATTGACATTACACTAGCGGCAAATGTGACAAATGGTAGCTTGGCTTATAAAAGTTCTCTGGTTCCACCTGGAAATTCTCTTGGGTCATTTGCAACATATCATTAAAGGGTTAATATTATACTAATAAAAATATGTGGGTAATGATTTTAAAAAAGGCATGGTTATTAAGCAATAATAAAAGAATATGAATAAATGTCTTGTGGAAATACATTCATTCTGAAGATAAATCAAGGGATGGCGATTTAAATGTAAACCATGTTCCAATAGATTGGCAAGGGGGAGAAAGGAAGAGAGAAAGAGGAAAAGAAGGGAAGGGAGGAGAGAAAGGAGAGGAAGAAAAGAAGGAAAAAATCTTTCAGCCCTCCCTCCAGCTATGGCAAGGACTTACAAAGTAACAACTTTCCTCCTATATTTCAGAGGAAAGAACAACTGAATAGTATCTTTGAAAGCCTGTATCAAGTTCATATCCTTTGACAAAGCAGTTTCACTTCTATGACATAAAAAACATATGTGAGTGATTAATTAAATAATTTTTAAATAATTTATGTAATTTAAATTTCATGGACTATCATGAAAATATTAAAAAGTATTAAAATACACTTTTATATATGTAATCTATTCAATATAAAATGAGTTTAAACATTGTATATACAAATTTACCTTTGTTGCCTGTCTAGGGAACTATATTGTTTTTATTTGTCAGAATCAAGTTTTTTCATGTTTTTTCAGAAATGTAGTGAATGTCTGCCAATTCAAACTTCTCTAACTCTATCTAAGATATGACACTATCACACTATTATCTTATAAGAAATAGATCAGCTTTAAAATTGCTTTATTGCATGTTTGAATGCATTTATTATAGTATATCTATTCTTTAGTCTGGTTTAAATGGAACCATTTTCTCCATCATTTAAAATGTAAACTCTACAATTTAGGCATGGTTGATTTTCATATTTATAGCATTAATTTTAGTTCTTTTGTTTCTTCTAAAAATATTTACTAGTGAGATAATCTGTGCAAACATCATTTCTAATTAATCTTTTTATCTATTAACTGTGAAATCACATTGAGTTGTGAGAAATAATACAAAGGGATCCTGTGAATGCTTTACTCATTTTCTCCCAATAATAAATCCTGCAAAACTAGGATACAATATCACAGGATATTGATGTTGACACAGTTCAAGATACAGGACCTTTCCATCATCCCAAGGACCCATCATGTTGCCCTTTTACAAGTGCACGGACATCCCCTCCTTCCCCTGCCCCTTAACCTCAGCAACTAGTAGGTGTTCTTCATTTCCATAAATTTTCCAGTTCAATAATATTATTCCAATAGAATCATATAGTAGGTTAAATTTTGAGATTGACTTTTTTCATTCAGTATAATTCTATAATAATTCATCCAAGTTGCTGTATATATATTGTTCCTTACCTTTCTTCCCTAGTAATATTTCATAGTAGAAATATTTCACAACCTGTTTTACTCTACACCTATTGAAGGGAATCTGATTTACTTCTAATGTGAGGGTATTACAAAAATGTTTTGTCATTGAGAAACTGTTAAATAAATGGAATATATGACTTTCTGAAACTGACTCTTTTCATGAAGCATAGTGTTCCTGAGATCTCCTACTACCATCACTAGTAATTTTGTTTATTCAGAAGTATATTTCATTTGGTATGAAAATAGCCACTATTGGTTTTCCTTCTAAATTAATGTTTTCTTGGTATATCTTTTTCCTTTCTTTTACTTTCAAATTACCTATGTTGTTAAATTTGAAATGGGCTTCTTTTTTTTTCAATATATGAAATTTATTGTCAAATTGGTAAGAAATGGGCTTCTTATAAAAAACACAGAATTGGGTTATGATAATTTTCTCAACTTTTTTTTAATTAAAATTTTTTTTAATGTTTGTTTATTTTTGAGAGAGAGAGAGAGACAGAGTGTGAGACGGGGATGGGCAGAGAGAGAAGGAGACACAGTATCTGAAACAGGCTCCAGGCTCCAAGCTGTCAGCACAGAGCCCTATGTGGGGCTCCAACTCATGAACAATGAGATCATGACCTGAGCCGAAGTCGGATATTCAACTGACTGAGCCACCCAGGCGTCTAATTTTTTCTCAACTCTTATAATGTTTGACTTTAATTACTATATTTAGACCTTTTACATTTAAGATTGTTGTTGATATGTTGTAGCTTCAGACAGCAATTTCATTACTAGTTTTCTATTTATTTCTTTCATGTCTTATTCTGCTGTATTTCTTTTCTTGAATTTAGTCTTTAGTTTCTTTTCTTGATGTTTTATAATTATTGGTTTACTTATTCCCCTCCATCACCAGACACTGGACCCTTTGAAGTCTTTGCCAACATCATACTTTTCTCTGTATTTCGGTCACTTAGCACTGCACCTGACATGTAGAATTCACTTGGTAAGTGCTGACTATATGAACACATTAAAGTAACTCATCTATACTCGACCTAATGAAAATGTATAAACAAAGATTATTTCTATTTTTAATTTTTATCTTCCCTATTTAGACAATAAAGTGGTTAATTAACAAGTAGTAAAGGATTTGCAACTGTGTATCCCATACTGAATTGGAAAGAACTGGAAATAAATAAACCAGCTCCCTATCCTTAGGTTGATGGTAATTTGTTTGATAAGGCATGTTTATACTACAAAACAGTGTAGACTATCCAAAAACTAATTGGAGTTCAATGCATACCAGAGTCAATGAGCTTTTGCACTAATCAAGAAAGAAAGTATAGAAAACATGAATCAGGAAGCAGTGCTTTTCAAAATATAATTTGCAATCCATCACTAGGTTTACAAATTTATTTTTTTCAAGCCAATTTATTTATAGTTAGGACCAACAATAAAATAGAAGAGTTTTTTTATGCAAACTTGGGAAACATAATTAAACTTTTGTGTAATTTTTTTTCATTTATAAAAAGAGTGTATTGGATCAAATTTCATCCATGAATGTTAACATTGAAATAGGAAACAAAGATCTATGTGTTGTAAAAATTGGGGACCTTTCAAATATAAACAGAAATGTTACCAGTTTGCTTATAACACTGAAACAATATTTTTTGTTGATGGAAAATACTGTACTCTAACATTTCAATGCAAACTATTTTTCATGAACAAGTATGTCTGAACAATACTATCCCCAAATCCCATAAACACCTTTGAAATATTCTCATATTAATGAGCTTTAATGATGCACGATGCACTTGAATAATACCTAGATGACTATAGCACTACTTAGAAAAGAAACACACCTTTCAAACTAATTAGAGTTCTTGAATGACATTGAAAGAGGGAGCTGGTTAAATCATTTTCTCCAGCACTAGGTTTAATTGACATAGATATAATGCCAGTGATAATTTTATGCAATTGCAAGATCAGGAGTTTAATATATCTGGCAGTAAGGCAGGGATTTGCTTTCTCTGACAGTGTTGAATAAACCTCTCTAATCCTTTTCTGTTAGCTTTCCCTTATTTCTAGGCTTAAATTTAATAACAGGCTGGAAAAAAAAACAAAAAACCCACAAGATTCCACTAGGCTTCTCAAAGCTCAACCACAAAGAGGGGAAAAAAAGATGTTATCTCAGAGAGGTTGTGGCTCAGAATCATTAAAAAAACTAATGGCAGGATCATGGGGCTAAGTTTATAATTCCCCTTGTATATCACAGAGGCACCATCTCTTGTAGTAAACACTTTATCTACTTTCATCTTGCTTCCAAATCACCAAAATCAAGGCAGCAATCCAAGAGGGACTGGATGATTATAGTTTTACAAGATGCTTCAAAATGCTTTGTTGGATGTTCCATTTGTCTTACAATGATGCTTGTTTATTCATTTACAGGTCATTCTAAAGCCTTGCTGTACAGAACTAAGATGTTTTGGTATCTTTGGTATGTTTGGTGTGGGTTTCTACAGCACGTTTCCTGTAACATTTAATGCTTTGCAGTTTAGAATTGTGATGGTCTCTCTGGGCCATTTGGCAGAGGTTATAAAAGGCATAATTTTTATCAAAGCCTCTGAAAAAGGCCAAATGATTTTCAATGAAATAATTTTTTTTTACTTTGTTTCAATTATAAATTACACACTACAGAACTCAAGCAGGTCTGAAGCCTGGATCTCCATACCCTTGGGAAATTTCTGCTTTTCATAAGTTTATTTTATGCTTCTCTTTTTGACTCCTTGAAACAAATGCCCAGTTCATAGTTTTCTTTCTTTCTTGACTGTTGGTCAGTATTATAGGTGTTCATATACAACATTCTTATTGTTCTAGAAGGCTTTAATAATTATGGTTTTTATTAATACATAGACCCAAGAGACACTTAACTGAATATATTTTTTATTTTGATGTGGCTTTTTTCTCCTTTACAATCTATTTTTAAATATATTTAGGTTGGATATGACCATGGAGTTTAGCGTTTGAATTGTTTCCCTTTAAATTCATTGAGGTTTTCTTTGTGGTCTCAAGTGTGTGTGTGTATATGTATATATAATATATAATATTATGCCATGGGAAAGGAAAGAGAATATAATATGCCATGGGAAATAAAAGGGAAAATTTTAGAGTATAACTCAATATATAATTTTCAAGTCTTCTGAAATGAAAGAATATAATCTGCAATATGCTTATTGTTAAAAAATGTTAATAGCATTATTTTAATGATGAAAATGGAACAAAACACATCATAAGAAATTATTAGATAAATTTAATTGCATACAATAGAATAATATGCAATCATTAAAATTCACAGTATAGAAAACATTACCATGATATATTATTAAGAACAGGTTATGAATATACAAATTATGTTGAAAAACAATATGTATTGTTTTCCTCCATAATTCAAGTTTTAACTTGAGAACAATACATAATAACAACAGTGAATAATGTAGTGCTATATAATCTTATGTAATAAGATGTGATTTTGTTTACAGCCTACTGTGGTGTCATTGTCTTCTCCCTCCTCCTCCCCCTTCTTCTTTTTCTTCCTCCTCCTCCCCTCTTCCTCCTCTTCTCCTCCTCCCCACCCTCCTCCTCCTCCTCCTCCTCCTCTTCTCCTCCTCCCCACCCTCCTCCTCCTCCTCCTCCTCCTTCTTCATCTGCAGGAAGGGAGAATGATTTGAATGTGGCAATGACAAACAAGGACAGTGGTACTGGGATCTCATTCTCACTATAGTCAATGAGATCTGTGGTAAGCAGAGTTAACCCAGATTCTTAGGGAGCTGTTCAGATTTCCATTAGAACAAAAATTGAAGGGAATATTTACAGTGCATGATGAATATATATGGTATGTAGCTGATAATGAACCATGAATTTCAGAGAACATGTGGTAATGGTTTTAGGATTTGAGGAAAGATGGAAAAGGAAACAGAATAGTAGATATATAAAAACACAGGAGGATTCTTTTGAAAGTTGTAGGATGTTACCTGGGTGTGGTAGAGCTTTCTTGAGACTATAATAACAGAATAAAATATATTTAAAATTAATTCTGGTATGTTCAAGGCAGAGTATAGTGTTACAGTGTTTGAGTCAAGATGGGTAAGGGAGTGTCTAGTGCTTTCTCTTTACCACTTTACCACAGTGATTGGGTACACAGACAGCAAGAAGTGGTCTTAGACCCCATGTGCTAACTCCCTCTCACTCCCCTTTAAAGCAGCAGAGATCTTATTTTCAGTGTGTATGCACTATCTTGTTAGCCTGCAGAATTCTGGAGAACCTGGGTGTTATACCAATCCCACAGAACACTCCTTATCTTAATTAAGTTATGCTTGTATATGTGTGTGTATGTATGTATGTATGAAAATAATTGCAAACTTGCATTCTTTCCATTTTGTTAAATTCTGAAATGGATGCATAGAAATCCTCTGCTATTCTGTTTCAAAAATGTCTCCATTTATTTATTTATTTTTTGCCTGTTCATCCAGATGCTGTTACCATACTTTTACCTCAGAGTATGTAGAATTAACATCTCTGAGAAATCATTATTTTTTTTTTTTTTGCACTTTCTTAAAATCCTATCTTCATAAGCTTTCTCCTGCTGAAATACTTCTGGTATTCAGTCCTTAAGAGGGATAAGTTGCCATCTCTTTTTCTTGTCCTTTATTGAAGTGCCAGCTTTTTAGATTACTTAGTGAATTTTCTGTGGGTATAGAGGTTAAATTTTGCCTGGGCATCATTAGAATATTTTCTTGCATGGTTTTATGGAATGTATGCATATAATCACAAATCCTTCACAGGTGAAACTTTTGACTTTGTTTTTTTCAATTTTAGAGAATGTTTCTTCTTTATGGAGGTAAAGCTTTCCCTGCACTTCATTCTTGCTTTGGGATTTCAAATTGGGAAACATCAGGTTGATAACCACATTATGCTTTTTTTTAAGTTTATTTATTTATCTTGAGAGAGAGACAGGGTGAGCAGGGGAGGGGCAGAGAGAAAAAGAGAGAGAGAGAGAGAATCTCAAGCAAGCTGTGCACTGTGGACACAGAGCCTGATGCAGGACTCAAACTCACAACTGTGAGATCATGACCTGAGCTGAAACTGAGAGTTGGACGCTTAACTGACTTAGCCACCTAGCTACCCTGTGAACCACATTTTACTTTTACAAAAATATAGAAAAAAAATTAGCCATGCTTATGCCAAACATTACATTTTTTGTTGTTGTTAAATAGAGTAATTTATTTATCAATTCATCAGTTATATCTTGTGTTTATATGATGTGCTGGACAGAATTTTCAGTGTCTGGAATGTAATAGTAAATACAGAAAATTATAATTCTTGCTAGTTATGTACTTTATATTGAAATCAATGAGCTAAGGTAGAATGAGGGAAGGATAGAAAATAAATAAACATGAAAGTGCCAAATTTAATGGTGTGTTAGAATATGATAAATGTTATGGAGGAAGTAGAGTAGGTTGAAGGGAATCAGGAGTGTGGGACTCAAAAGTGTGTTGCAATTTTACAGGAGGCTTTCGGCACGTCTCCCTGGTCAAGTGAAATACATGGAAATATTAGGGAAAGAGCAAAACAGACAACGGGAACAAGCCCAGCAAAATGTGTGAGGGTGAGATAGGACCAGTGTGTTTGAGAAACAACAAGGAGGCCATTGTGGCAGAAGCTTCATTAGCAAGATAGAAGGAAATGAGATGAGAGAAGTAATAGGGTCAAATACCTTGGGGCTTTATAAACTATTGTAATGATTTTATGCTGAGTAAAAAGTGGAAGCAATGAATGGTTTGAATAGGAAAGTAACGTGGTGTGATGTAGATGTTAAAATGGATCATTCTGGCTTCTGATAATAGAAGGTTTAGAACAAGGGTGGAAGCAGAGAGATGAATTTGGTGAGTAATGTATAATTTGATACCAGAAACAAGGAGAGCTTTGATCAGGTTATACAGGTGTAGATAATGGTTGTGTTATCATGTATTTTAAAGAAAATCCAATAGGAATTCTTCACAGATTAGACATGATGCAAGAGAAACAGAAGGCTGAAAGCTGACTCAAATATTTTGTCTTGAGCTACTAAAAGAAGGGAGTGGCTACCAGTTGAAGTGGAGAAGAGTGTGGGTGTGTGTGTGTGTGTTCAGAGGTGTCTATTAGATATCTTATTGGAGGTATAAGTGGACACTTGGACATAGGATGTGGAGTTAAGGAGACAGAGCTAGCCTAAATGCATTCTACTTTTAGAGTTGAAACAAGGGGAGAATTTTACGCAAGTAATGCCTGAGCACAGAGCTGAGGGCCCAGTAGGAGAGAAATAAGACAGAGAAAAGACAAGTAATGTAGAGCTAAATCTATGCTCTAAGGTCATGCTATGGCAGAGGCCTATAAGTTGTTTACCCCCAGTGCTAGTTTTTATCTCCTCCAACTCAGTTATTTAATTTCTTTTTGAATAAATTATTCATTCTAGAACCGTTTTAGATTAGCAGAATTATTGCCAAGATAGTACAGAAATTCCTCCAATTTCCTGTTACTAAAATTGTATTAGTTTCCTATTGCTACACTAACAGCAAACTTTGTGGCTTAAAACAACACAAATTTATTGCCTTATTGTGGTGTAGGTCAGAAGTCCTATATTCAAGGTGTTGGCAGAGCTGTGTTTCTTCTGGAGACTCTAGAGGAAAATCCATTTGAAATCTCTCTCTCTCTCTCTCTGTCTCTCACATACACCCCTTTACTTCCATCACCACATCTCTTTCTCTAACTCTGACCCTCCAGCTTCACTAACTACTTCATTTCACAGTATCACCTGACATCCCATAGAATGTATTTTCCCCACTTACTTGTTCACTTTATTTACTACTAGAGACACATGTGGCCCGTGTGGGACCCAGGAGTAAGTCACCATTTACAGGACCTTTCCTTTTTTTTTTCCCATCACTGTAACTAACATGGTTTCTACTGGATGAAAATGACAATTGCAGATTATCCCATAACAGTGATTTATAACAAATGTTTTAAAATCATTGCAATAGTGTGGATAGAGCTCGAGAGTATAATGCTAAGCAAAATAAGTCAGTCAGAGAAAAACAGATACCATATGATTTCACTCTTATGTGGAATTTAAAAAACCAAACAAATGATCACGGGGTGGGGGTGGTGGTGGCGGTGGGGAAGAGAGAGACGAACCAAGAAACAGATTCTTAACTATAGTGAACAAAATGATAGTTACCAGAGGGAAGTTGGGTGGGTGAGTGGGTTAAGTAGGTGATGGGGATTAAGGAGTGCACTTGTGATGATCACTGGGTGTTGTATTTAAGTGTTGAATCACTAAATTCTACACTGGAAACTGATATTACACTGTATGTTAACTAACTGGAATTTAAATACAAACTTGAAAAACACAAAATTGAATAAGCAGAAAAAATCATGGGTGGAGTTTTTAACAAGTAAATTATATTACAGCGTGTTCCATAAAACATACAAAGTTAGAGATTCCTTGGTATAAAACTAGAGGTGAAAAGAACCTGGAAGGGATCCTTCCTTCTACTTTGTGACTCCCCTCAAAGAGTTATTTAATACCCTAAGATTTCCTATCAACACAATGTAAAATCCCTAGACTGGAGGGTAGGAATCATGAATACTAATCCACTATATTAATGGACCTCAGTTACTTGATTATATACCATTTCAGTAAAAAACCCAAAAAACAAAACAAAACAAAACAAAAAAAAACAAGTATTCATTCCCAATATATTTCTACTTATTTGTTTATAAATTGTATTATTGCACTACTGTATTTATATTTTATTTTGCATACACTATACAAATGTTTAAATCAAAACATTTGAAGTTTTAAATTTAAAACTAAATATAAATTCAAAGTAATATTTACTCCTAACATACTGATCCATTTCCTTGCACACAATTTGGTTGGCTTATGTGAGAGTTTAGAGACCATTACTCTAGATCAGTGATCCTTAATATCCTGTTCTGGAAATAGATAGTGTCTGTGATAAAAATTCGCAATAGTAAGTAGTGAAGTAAGATAAATACGACAAATCCAATGTTTATAAAGTTAAACTAATTACATTTAGAGGACAGTCCTTTAATCTGAATATACTAGATATCAATGTTTTATTTTCTGAAGGCTACCGATCATATAATGTGTGTATATTTCAATTTTAATTAATGCACTCTGTTAATTACCAAAGTCTGAAAACTACTGCGTGGCAGAAAGTTATTACAGATATGCAAAATAAATAGAATGAAGAAGTCACACAGGTGAAACTGATGAAGTTTGCATTCAGAAAATAATTGTATTTAAATTCTGAATAGATCTTCAGCAAGATAATCCTTCACCAAGTAACAAGGATAGTGTCACTGCTGTTCTACATAGTAACCAATGAGAAAAATCTTTGTGAAAATAAAAGCCCATTTATGAAAGTTTTCCCGGGGTACTACTTAATGGTAACCTTTGATGGGTCCTGTTCCACCTGAAGTGGAAAATGAGACTCTAAAGAAAAATACTTCTCGGGGCGCCTGGGTGGCGCAGTCGGTTGAGCGTCCGACTTCAGCCAGGTCATGATCTCGCGGTCCGTGAGTTCGAGCCCCGCGTCAGGCTCTGGGCTGATGGCTCAGAGCCTGGAGCCTGTTTCCGATTCTGTGTCTCCCTCTCTCTCTGCCCCTCCCCCGTTCATGCTCTGTCTCTCTCTGTCCCAAAAATAAATAAACGTTGAAAAAAAAAATTTAAAAAAAAAAAATACTTCTCACTAGCAAAGATATATGCCTTTTGAGTACTTTTGCAAAGAGAAAATGCAATTGCAATAAATACCACTGAAGATGAGAGTAATCAGTTGTCATCTTAGGTCAGATGTAATAGTAAAACTGAAATTCTAAACCCAGAAAATACATGTTAAAATGATGTTAATCAGGAATTAAAGATAAAATATCTACTTTGGAAGAAGCATCAAAAAAAAAAAAAAAAGAAAGAAAGAAAGAAATAGAGAACTAAACATTATGGAAAACTCAACAAGAGCAAAAGGAAAATGTTACATGTTTTAATAGCCTGAAATTAAAAAACAAAACAAAACAAAACAAAACACACACTTGTAAAATGTTTCAAACCTGACCAAGCATTTATTTTCCTTTATGTCATTATTCAACTTATTTTATGAAAGAATGTGAATTATCAGTGGTATCTAAGTTTGATTGATGAAAAAGGTATTTTAAAAGATTATTTCATTTAAGGCTGTTATCTTTAGTATATATATATATGTATACATATATATATATATATATATGTATACACTAGTTTTTTTTTAGAATAAAGTATATACACATTTTTCCATTAACTGAAAATCTTTTTTCAATACCCAAAACACATAAGCAAAAATGTTTTATGAGGGGCTCATAGGTGGCTCAGCGTGTTGAGCTTCCAACTTCGGCTTACATCATGATGTCATGATTCGTGAGTTTGAGCCCCATGTCAGGCTGTGTGCTGACAGCTTGCTCAGAGCCTGGAGCCTGCTTTGGTTTCTGTGTCTCCTTCTCTCTCTGCCCCTCCCCCATTTACACACTCTCTCTCTCTGTCTCTCAAAAATAAGTAAATGTAACAAAAAAAGTTTTATTAATGTCTAATTGATAGGGACCCAGTGAGTGTTTTTGCCCGCACACTGTACAAAACTCCAGTGTGAAGAATAAAGACAGTGGTGCTCTTTAGAAATGGGTATATTGTTTAGAATCCTACTCACAAATGAGATCTTGAAAACTTGAAGGCATTTGCACTGGACCTTAACTGGTTCACTGGGAATCACTCGTCAAGGTCATGCAAATAGAAATATGCATTCTCTTGAAATATCAAGTTGTTAAAAAGTAATTTCAATATAAAACAGTTGGTTTCCCACACTAACATTTTAATTCTGTATTTGATATATTTAATTTTCAGTTAATGCTTAAATACCTAACCAAAGGAAGAAGGAAAAGAGGAGAGATTGTATCCTTAGTTACATAAAGCATAAAAATTATTCAAGACCAAGTTTGTTCTACATTGTGGAATCTACTTGTTCTGGCACAGGAGGAGCTAGGAGAGAAGCAAAACAAATAATTGAGTTGGTACTTCATAGGGCCAACCCAAGGAATATTCTGGGAGAAGTTTCTCACAGTCAGGAGAGGTATCTTTAGCCTTTTTGTTTAGTGGACAGAGCTATGAAACTTTTTGAGGTTCTCGTAAATACTAATGTTAAATACAATATAGGGCCTCAATTGTTCTGCAAAATTTCATGGTGAACTAGAAGTTTGTAGAGCATCGATTTTAAAAATACCAATTTAGTAAGCATTTCAAATGTTCTCAACCAGCAGATAAATGTGGTGAGATATGCAGAAGAATTATAGAAGTTAGCTTTTTAAGAATTTAAGGTATTATTTTCTGTATGCACAATCTGCCTCTCAAACATAACACATAATCTATGAAAAATGGGGGAAGAAGTGGCCACATAATGTATTTTACATTATGTAGTTCAGAGAAGAGATAAGTGGGAGAGCAGTAGGGAAGTCTTCCTAGAGGAAGTACAACTTCAAAGCAACATACAGAAAGAGGGTCAGTTTTCAGGGTGTGCCCCATCTTGATCCTTGGTCTAACAAGATTTATAGGTAACTGACTACACAGTGTTGGAAGACATGGCTGCTACCTAATTGTGATGTGAATAGAGTTTCTTTCGGGCATTGTATCATCTATACTTTGCTCTCTTCCTTTTGAACACATCACAAAAGATCTCTTTTGTAAGAGAACAGTAATATTGTCAAGAACTTGAAAAGAAAGGTATCAAACTCATTTGAGTATATATTTAATGGACCACTTTTCTCCTGAATAGCTGCCCAGCATCAATAATGTTCATTGAAGAGAAAGTGGCATTGTCCCTTCCCTCCTGATCTGAACAATTTGTGGAGGTTTCCTCTGTAATCTTTTGCAGGAATTATGTGTGTGTGTGTGTGTGTGTGTGTGTGTGTGTGTGTGTGTGTGACTGATTTCCAGTTTTAAGTTGTACAAATAAGAGTGTTAACAAAATACACAAACCAACGTCTATCTACTGTGATTTTACACCGTTATGATAGACTTTTAACTAAGATACTCAAATTAGATGAGCAGGATTTTATTTAAAAAACAATATAAAGAGTATCTAATACACCCATCACGAAAGATAACATTACACAATACTGAGTATAGACTGTTTGGAAATAGTTGCTTAGAAATTCATAACCAAAAATCAGAAGAAAGAGGAGATATTGTATTCTTATGTGCATGCAGTAAGAACTGAGAGATGTCCTTCATGTAAAGATTGGATCAGAGTTCTTGAATGAAAGTAAAATTTTATACCTGTGCAGAAATAACACATGGAAGACATTTTTCAGAGATTAGGAAATAGAATACTGATTTTACAAAATATAAATCAAAATGAAGTCTAGAGAGGTAAGAAGAAAGTAAAAACAAACACTTTCCCAGGGCCAAATAGTTCTGTATCTTTAGAGGTAAGTCTGGTGCTTTAAGTTCAGAAATAGAAATTCAGGCTACTTTTATACACTTAGCAATGTTAGCCATTCAAAATTGTTATTTTTCACAGTTGACAGTATTCCTGGTTCTTTGAATTTCTGCTTGAGTTTTAGAAAAATATCCATTTTTACTAATAGCTATTGGGATTTTCACTGGAATTTCATTGAATTGGTAGATCGATTTGGAAAGAATTGTTATCTTAAGAATACTGAGTCTTCTGACACCTGAAAAGGGTACATCTCTACACTTATTCAGGTCTTCTTCATTTTTGTTAGCAATGTTTTACTGTTTTAAATTTTCAGATCTTTCTCCTCAGTTCTCAGATTTACCCTTATGTATTTTCTATTTTTGCTGCAACAGCAGCTTAATAACTTTGGGGAAGTAAACAGGACAGACCAACTTAGTGAAAGTTATGACTTTTGGGAAGTATAAATAATAAACAAGAAAAGATAATTTAAAATTGTGAAAAGGCAATAATAAGGAAACAGGTAGAAAATAAGGCATTTTGGAATAGTGTCTGTACTTAGAAATAACAGTCCGATCCAAGAGTTTGAAATGTAAACATCTCCCTATCTTCCAGATTCTGTAGGAAGGTAGGAGCCTAACTTGAGTGAGTGTTTGGCTCCAAGTTGTAAAACCAACTCCAGTCATAAAGAAATTAGTCTCTTTGTTTGTTTTGTTTCGTTTTCCCTCTGAAAAGTCAATTAACTACCATAGATAGTCACCCCAATTACCAGATAAAATGAGGATGAACTGTGTGTGTTACCAGGGGTGCTGTAAATTCCTCTTACTTCAAGACTAGTTATTGTTTATTTTGGAGGAAAAAAAAACATATATAACAGGTTGTATCTTCTTGCTTGTAGAGAAGGGTGAGATTACTTTCTGTTTTTGCAATCTCTTAGGGGATTGCCAATGATGTGCATCACATTCTAGTTTAATGTTTATTCTATAATAAAAGTGTTCTCTTTGCTGACTTTGTGGAGAGAATTTCTGGGTTGAGAGATTTTTTTGAATTCTATTTCTTCAGCAGTATCCAAAAGGTAAGAAAATGCTAGAGAATAGTATTCCAATGGAATAGCACATGTGAAGGCCAGAAGTGAAGAAAAAAATTGACTTCATTGAAAAACAGTAAAAGAACTCAGAGAAGTTGATTGTTGTGAGACAATGATGAGATGAAATTGGAAAGAGTTGTATCAAACTATACTATGTAAGAATATTATGCTACAATCAGGAGTTTGGATTTTATTCTAGTTTCAGTGAATGGATGTTGAAGTGGTTCAAGCTGTATCTCATTTGCATTTGTAAATGATCAAACCAGCTGTTGTGTTGAGAATTAATTGAAGAGTTAAGAAGAGTAAGAGACCAGTTGGTGTGCAGTATCCTTGGAAAGAGCTGGCTTTCAAGAATAAGAAATACTAACACTGAATAAAAGTAGCCAAATGTATTATGTCATTAAAGTAGAGGATAAAGATTTGGGCAAGATATAGGGAAAAAAGAAGGTAGAAAAATGACCCATATTTTTTTGACTAGAGCAACAAGGTAGATGTTGATGCATTTTAAACAAATGCATAAAACTGGGAGAGGCAGATTTGGGTGGAGTGGCAGACAAGAATTATATATTATCATTTTTCACTCCCTTTGAGCATAATATATTTTTAAATACTTGCTTTTAATGATGTTATGGTATTTCACACTGTGGGCATATGCTAATTCAAATGAGCATCCCTCTAACTGTTGAATATTTGTTTCTCTATTGTATATATTGTAATTACTATTCCTATAGGTAAGTGTGCATATAGACTAAACTTGGATTCTTTTCTAAGGATAAATTTGTGGAAATAGAGCCTTTAGTTATATGTAATGTTTCAAATGCTTTGATACTGTTGACATTTGCCTAATACTACCAAAAAATAACCTGTTGATTAAGCAAAGTTAAGTTTATTAGACTTACTATAATAAGGGGGAATACCAATAGTGTCAATAGTGTTTCTTCAGGGGAAAGTGAGGAGAGTATATTTGTAGAGTTTGAGGACGTGAGTTGTGTGATATTAAGGTGAGACTTGCAATGTATGGAATTGGTTGAGATTAGGCCGATACTTATGATAATCTGGCTGTGGATTGGTATACAAAATGAAGTGAGGATCTTGAAGTGAATCTTAAGCAGGCTGTTAGTTAGTCTTGATAAGGAAGCTAGCTTAATTAGCTTACTGTTAGATCTTCCAGAAACAGATATTTGCTTGTCCCTAGCATTTGAATATAAGGATAGGAAAATGGTCCAGTATCGTTCAATACAGGGACAGGGAATTATGTTGATTTCAGTCCTAAATATAAATTGTCAAATTACTCTTAATGGAATTTGGATCAACTAATATTTTCCCATATTCAAATTTTGGAATGTATGGTTGTTGCTAGTTATATTTTTAGTTGAATGGCTGCTGAAAGATTATGGTTAGTCATGTTTTTTTTAATGTTTATTTATTTTGAGAGAGAGAGAGACAGAGACAGAGACAGAGTAAGAGCAGGGGAGGGACAGAGAGAGAGGGAGACACAGAATCTGAAGCAGGCTCCAGGCTCTGATCTGTCAGCACAGAGCCCGACGCAGGGCTCTGAACTCACAAGCCGAGCTGTGAGATCATGACCTGAGCTGACATCAGATGCTCAACTGACTGAGCCACCCAGGCACCCCTTGTTAGTAATATTTTAATGTGCTACATTGCCACATCTAATATGTGATGCATGTCTTTTTCTTAATATAAATCTAGACCCCAGTAAAATAAAAAAGTAAACAATAATTGATCATTAATTAGTTAATATCTGCAATGATTAAAAATATGCATTAGCAAGCCAATCATCAGGCTTCTAAGAAGAAGTATTAACTGAGAGAAAGGTATTGAATATTAAGTCCTAAACTTGGGGGCAAATGTGTGAATTTCTCTTATAAGAGTCACTTTTGCAATATTTCCACTGCAGCTTTTCAACTGCCAGCAGAGACTAGTGAGTAAAAATGGATTTGGCATATTTACAAAATGAGCTCAGTGTCGAATCCTTCATTTAAGGAGGTACAGCAGTGTTAGACAGATGATGATGGAGTCTCTTCCCAGTGGGAAGACGTGGGTTGCATCTCTCACTTATCATTCTTGTGGATAGTGACTATCAGTTATAGCTGTGAGAGATTAGCCAGTTTGGCCCATTTTATCCAGGCAAAGCTTTAGTGGCAGGTATCAAAAGAAGGGCACCTAGTACTCTTAATCCTTGTGGAATATAACCTAAGGGGGAGAAATTCCATTTTTGTATATAAACCTTACCAGGGAAATGTTTTAGACAGCAACAAGCATTTCAGATAATGCAATACAATCTGATTATTTTTCTGTTGACAAGATTGACCTTTCTCACTACAAAAAGTCACTTCATTAGAACCTAAAATAATCACAAAAGAGAAGTGTTCAATGTGCATTCTTTAAGATTGCAGATAAATATACATGTATGAAAATTAAAACATACATATATTATCTTTCTGATGCAAAAAAGCAAAATGTCAAGGTAAACTAACATACTTGTATTTTCTAACATGTTGAGTGAAGGTAGCATAGAGTGTGGATTTAATGATTTCATATTCTAATGTTATTAACTTATTGCAAATTGACATTCTTTAATATTTTACCAAAGATTTCCACGTATGAATTTATCATATAGATATATTTTTCTTATCAAGCAGTACAGAGTAATTGTAGATTCTTAGACAAACATAGATAAACCCAAAGAAAGAAAAAATATTTAAAATCATATCATCAGAAAGCATTTAATATTTATATTATGTTAATATAAATATATATAAACAGTAAAAATTTAGACCATGCAGTAAATATTACTTTTCAATTGTTTTAACAACTTAAACATTTATGTATGAGACAAAATGAACTGTTTGATGGAACTGGAAGGTGAGATTAAATTGTAGGACTATAGAAAAGGAGAGTATATCTTCCATATATGTCTATATATGTTTTCATTACTATCCTATAAGGGAGTCTGGTCTGTTTATTGTTCACCAATGATTTTCAAAATGTAGCTCATGGTGCAGCAGCAGCAGCAGCAGCAGCAGCATCACTTGGAAACTTTTTTGGAAATGGAAATTCTGGAGCCTCATCCAGATCAACTGGATCAGAAATTCAGAGAGACTCAGCTGTTTTTAATAAACCCTCCAGGTGATTCTCATTCATGCTTAAATGTACAATCCAGGATCTTAAGCCTAAGATCCTTAGTAATCATGGAAGAAGGAAGACAATGGAGTAGAATTTAAGAGTAATACTAGAAAACTAAGTAGTATTTGAATAGCCACATGGCTATTAATTTGCTTCTTAAAACTTGGAGGGGAGGTGGGCAGAGGAATGGGTTAAATGGGTGATGGGTATTAAGAAGGGTACTTGTGATGAGCCCTGATCGTTGTATATAAGTGATGAATCACTAAGTTCTACTCTTAAAACCAATAATACACTACATGGTAATTAAATTGAATTTAGATAAAATCTTGGAAAGAAAAAAAAGATGTTATATAATGTAAAAAAAAAAAAACAAAAAAACTTGAATCAAGTTCTCCACCTTTGTGTCAAAGGAAATTCTTATGAGATACCTCATTCACCTTTCATTTTTGTTCTCATTTTGCTTCATTTTTAAATTAACTAATAATTTAGGTTAGTGTTAATCTTTAGGGAATTATGCAGAAATATCTTTACTAAAATAAAAAATATGCCTTTATTGTCAATGTTGGGTTTGTAAAACAAAGATCATTCTCTCATAAGTGGAGAACTTGTATCATATTCTGAAACATGGAATAACTTTGTTTAATGGTTCAGCTATAAACCATTCAACATAGGGGTCCATGATATGAAGGCCGACAGTTTGTAATGTAAGGTTTAATTAAATTGGGCCCTGCTATAATTAAAGGTTTTGAGTTATTAATGCATCACTCTGGCAAACATTTAATTTTTATCTTGCTGGTGAAACCCTTATTAAAACAGGATATTAGGACAGCTAAATAGAATTTGCTGCAGAAATGGTTTGGAGTTTTAGATGTAATTCACCATAATACACTGCAGTGATTGTTTTCTTTTTAAATAAAAAGAGGACTTTTGGAAGCTCAAGGAAATGAGCACAGTTTGAGATAAGAGAACAATTCCATTTTTAAGTCATAAATCAGGTACAGTGAAACTGACTTGAAGAATAATTTCTCTGAATGCTCCATGTTGGAGATCTATCTGTGCTCACCACAAACCACCCTGGCAATTTGGGTGCTCAATATTGAGACTGAAGTTTCAAGTTATTTTAGTATCACTTGTACTACTTTAGCAAATATTTTCCTATTCCATTTGCATCTGTAGAAAGCATAGGAGCAGACGCATCATTAACTGGTTGATTCCCAGTTTCTTCTTAGAGCTAATATTAATTGAAAACATCGTCTGTATTTATCCATCCTGGGTCTAGATGATTCTCTCAAGTAGAAGAATTCTTCCTGCCAGAATTCCAGTACAATTTCAGTGCTATTGTCCCTCCTTTGACACTTAGAAACTAAATATGTAATGCAGAAACACAAAGTTCAGCATTGCTTCAAATTCTAAGGAACACTACTAGTTGCCACACAGCAAACCCAAAGTTAAATAAACTTGTGCAAATTACATTTGATATCCCCCTTTACAAGACTCAAATCACAAGATGGTACATTACAAACTCTAGAAGAGTCTTGTGGTTAAGAAAGATAGGCAACTTGATTTCAACATCTGTCAAATTTAATGTACCAGAGGCCTCTCCTACTTACCTGGCCATCGTACTGTTCCACAGAGCATGCATTGGAAAAGGCTCTTGTAATGAAAAGGGGGCTGGTTAAGGCAGTAAGAAACCTCAAATCAATCCTGCTTTCATTATTTGCTAACTGTGTGAGCTTAGAGAAATTAATTAAATGCCTCAAGGTTCAGTTTCTCATCTCTAAAGTAAGGTTAATAATTACAGTATAGGCATACTGTAAATTAAATGAATAGATAGGTTCAGAAACTTGGTAAATTTTAAAGTACAACTGAAAAGTTCATTTTAATTTCTCTGACTCTTACTTATTGAGAAATTTGTCATTAAACCTATGAGTGTCTGAGGTACTCTTTTCTCTTCTGTCATCCTATGTATTCTATTGACCATCGCTCTATATGCAGCCGTTGATGAGTAGACAAAAGAAGTGCCTAAGATTGTTCATCGAACATACTAGGATGGAGTGTGTTCACTTTGCTAAATATTTATCTCCTGGATATATTCAGGCAGAACTTGTTAGAACATTGTGCAGGAAATACTGTACAAGGTTAATTAATGTCAGGTTCCTTCTTATTCAAAGACACTTTGACTTGAAAAAATATATTAGTCCTCATAATGTAAATAATCCATTGACTTGATCATGCAATGACTAAATATTGGCAAATCATGGAGGATAGAGTTTTCAGGTACAATGAAAGGGGTATAAATTCATATTCATGTAAGTTTCTACTTAGTAATAGTAGTTATTTTAAGGAAAAGTGTGTGTGTGTGTGTGTGTGTGTGTGTGTGTGTGTGTGTTTGCATATAATCGGGAAAATCTATGCGAGACACGTAACATGAGTATTTTTCAAGACTTTATTCATGGAATAAGTATAGATCTAGTATGGTTATTTGAAGAGATAGGATAGCATATTTTTTTTTATAAAAGTGAGGGGTTCTTATGATCAGTATAAGGACAGAAATGGAAAGAAAAGATTTAACAGCATATCCATGGGTTTCTTCTTAGAGATGAAAATCTTGGAGAAGATGGAATATGGAAATGACTGACTTCCAACAGACTTTTTCATAAAAATGCTTATGACCCAGACCAGACCTCTTGTCAATATGATAATGGTAAAGAACAGAGTTCTTATTTTTTAAAAAGTAAATGGTTTTAGTGGGATATATCTGTTCTCTGTAATTGCTTATTATAAATAAACCTGGAATTACAGATTTAAAGAGCGTAACTAGAGAATGAGAGGTAGTCAAACACTTCACATTCATGTAACTAACAGCACAAAAATGGGAAGCCCAAAAATTCAAATAGCTTCTTTTGTGAACTATGATTTTTGCATACATCATTCAAATTTATCTGTAACCCAATGCCAAACATAGTCCTAATGTAAGCAAATGAAATTTCTTGGAAACTGTTGATTGTTGCTTTCTTCACCAAAAGGAAATCCTGCATTTGATCTTGGTTCTTATTTAAATCCTTTAAGTTATGAATCAAACTTGGTATCAGAGAATAATTATCATTAAATTAATAATTTAACCCTCCATGTCAACAAAGATAGTTACAATTATCTTTGTTATTTTAGCATTATCCATTACCACCCACCATCCATGTTTCTGTGGACAACACGCATCACTGTTAGTGGGTTGCTCTTTCAATGTCCCATTCAACTCAGAATGAGAATCTCTGGATTCAGATTTTGTTGCTGTTGTTGTAAACTCTCATCCAATTGTTAAGCTCCATAAAATTTCAGAATTGCTGTCATAGGCTGCATTTTTTATTGATTTCAATTAGGTAGTAATGGTTTCACCCAGGACATTGTTTGTATCAGAATCTTTATCTTTCAGATACTATAGAGTAATAGAGCCCACTAAGATAGAAATTCATGTATTTTTATACCCCAGGAAGTGGTTGACAGTAAATGATTTTAGTACAGGATAGTCACATCTAATATTTAACTGATTTTACATAAAGAAAGATCCAGCCATATTATCTAATATTTTAAACTTTTAAACACATTTAATATTATAAAGTGACTATTATTTATAGAAAACATAATACAGATAAAAATTCCTGAATAAAGTGATGATACATCCTTAGGGTTGCTAGTTGGAGAGACACTTTCACTCCTTGACTTCATTCCAAAAAAATCTGTGATGGTGGCAGTATTTATCAATCTTATAAAAACTACATACTTTAAAAATCTAGTGTAGTATCTTGAATTGTCCCTATTTAAATGCAAATTTTATTTCCCATCTGTCATAAAATGAATTTTTCAATAAAAAGAGAGGTGTGTATTTTTTAAATGTTAATGGCCTATTTATCCCACTGCATGCTTTGGCATTAATATCCAAGCACAGGAGGTTTGTATTTGGGAGGGGATAAAACAAGATAGATGTCCAGGAAAATACCTAAATCTTCTCTGGGGGAGGGAGGGGATATTTACTAATGGAATATGGAAAAAAATTAATCATCTTGAAAATAGTTTTTCAGGAAACCTAATTCTATTTTATAACAAAAGAAAAATAAAATCATCTTAATGACTGTGTATTCCTGTAGGGAAAAGAATTTGCAGTTTTGGAAACCTTATTACTGTATAAGAGATATGGCTGTGTTTATTGACTTCAAAAGGTAACTTGTGCATACCTTTCATTGTTTGTAATGGCTTGTATTTTTAAAAGGAATGGTTAGTGTTGAACATGTATTGAAGACCTATTTATTGAAGGTCTTACATATAAAGCACCCTGATAATCAATGATGGCCATTCCCTTCTCTGGTTTCTTAGTTTTACTCACCTGAGAAAACATGCCTCACGTTTTCAGACACTCTCTGAATTCCTGCACCTATTCTAACTGAGGAGGAAATTGGATAGCTGCCATATATATGTAATTACCTCTAGTACAAGGCAAAATGTTAAAAGAAACTTAAGGCAAAAAAGAAAAAAATGAAACAATGACAACAAAACAATAGGTAGGGCTGGAGAAAGAGGCAGGGTCAGGGAGAGGGAAAAAATTGTATGGGCTTCAGAAACCTGTATTTAAACTTTAAAATGGGGCATATGTATTTGTGAGAAATGATGAAGAAAGTGAACTTTCCATTGGGAAAATTAAATAAATGAAAAGATACAAAATTAAATTTTAAGAAGTTTTACCTTGTACAGTAACTTTAAAGCAACGTAGGATATTTATAAACTAAAGGAAAATTTGGTTGAGATGAAATTGAAGACCTTGAATGACAAGGAACTTAACTATAATTTGGGGTGTGATAAATAGAAAACTATGAGTCTTTGAAAGAGAGGAGGATTCAGATGTCAGAACTACCTGTCTTGCAAAAATTCATCATTTATTTCTGATTGCATTATTTCATGTATATTGGTCCTGTTCTGTAACATTGATTACATTTGTAGATGTAAAAGGAGAGGAAGGTTATCTCTGTCTCATCTAACCCCAGGGTAGAAAAGCACCAGATTTAAGTCAAAGCTAAGAAAATGATTTTGTAGGGGTGCCTGGGTGTCTCAAGCCTCCCCTGCTCATGCTCTGTCTTTCTCTCTAAAAAATAAAGAAACATTAAAAAAATTAAAAAGAAAAGAAAATGACGTTGCAAACCAAAAGGTGTATTTCTTAATATCGTAGTATTGTAGCCTTGTCTTCTTGTGTTCCTCTTCTCCTAGAGACATTAACTCAACTATCTCTTTCCTGTAGAATGTTTCCTCCCATTTGCCTGGTGTGGTAGGATGGATTTGGCTAAATTTCTCAGTTGGAAATTTCTAGGGATTAGCAGTTTAGGTTAGCTCTGCTGTGGACCTTAGGAACAGACCCCTTTTTTTTCCTCTTTATCTCTCTCTCTCCCTCTGTTAGATGCACCATTGTTTGTCTCATCTCTCCATCAGAATGGATAAATGATGCAGTTCAACAGATTGACATAAGTATAGCCAATGTGATAAGGGATCTGAGAGACCAATCATATTGGACCCTCCTACTTAAAAGTTAACTTTATTTATGACTACATTTCTGTCTTTAGACAAAAACTCTGGCTTCTGTATTAGGAGAGAATTTGGAAATAGAATCTGGATGTCAGGAACTTTTTCTGTGGCTGGATGAGCTATACAGAGCAAGTTGCATCTAGGAAGAAAATAGTACGTTCTCAGAATTTTCCTGCATCCCTCATTCTCTCACTTTCCCATCACTAAGCAAGAAATGATCTGTTTTCTAGAAGCAGAGCAAAGGCACCTGAAAATAGAAATTATTTTATGGTGAAATCTTATGGGTCTTCTTCCACAAACTTTATTATTTCATATGATGCAAGTTCACAATTCAACTATCCTTCTCTTGTCTACAGTATGTCTAGTAGGCATGTAACATTTCTTTGTAATGGATGTTACCTTTCTTCAGTTTCAGTTGCTGCTGCAGATTTTTCTTTTTTAATAATTGTGTATTTCTGTGCTCTCTTCAGTGAGAAACTTGAGGGAGGTTAAGGGAGGTGGGCTTAGAAGCATATGCATGAACACTTCTTTATGTCTACGTAGCAAAGAGACTTTTCAATGGTGCTTGGAGAACACTCTGAGATGCTTGAAAGGTAGCACTATTTCTGATTAAAAAGAGAAGCAATACTGATTGAAAAACTAATTCCTTAGGTCACTTATTTTTTTCTTAAGATTAACAGTGTTTAAAACCAGAGCCAAAATCTTGAGGAAACATGAACAAAAATTCAGGAATATAGAAAATCAAAGGGTTTTGAGGGCCTTTTTCTTACCATTTATTCTGACTCAAGAAGAAAAGCTTCTATGTCTATGAAGAGGTGAGAATTGCACTTATAAATGTTCCTGTTGAAGGCAGAAACAGGCAGAAAAGACGTTGCTTAGACTCACTATTAATAAATTGTCATTGAGGACCATTTTACTCACATAATTCAGAGATTGAGGCATAAAGTGCAGCCTTCAGATCTTAAGTTGATAATAGCAATTCTGGAAACTAGAAAAGAGAAGGCAAATAGGTGGAGTTATCTAAAATGGAAATTGCTGCTGAGAACACACATCAATAATAAAATGAAAGTTGGGGGCCATCCGAGCTATAAGATTTTTGTCCAAGCTATATAAAGCTATGTTTTCTGGAATAAACTTATATAAACTCACTATCCATTTACATTGTTGACAAGAGACATATAAACTAAATTTAACAGCAAAGATAAGAATCTCTTATAATTTTATTTTATTATTTAAAAAAATTTTTTTTAACGTTTATTTATTTTTGAGACAGAGAGAGACAGAGCATGAACGGGGGACGGTCAGACAGATAGGGAGACACAGAATCCAAAACAGGCTCCAGGCTCTGAGCAGTCAGCACAGAGCCCGACGCAGGGCTCGAACTCACAGACAGTGAGATCATGACTTGAGCCGAAGTCGGACGCTCAACCGACTGAGCCCCCCAGGCGCCCCAAGAATCTCTTATAATTTTAGCTGCTATAAACCACATGAAGAAAATCTGAAAATGGTAGAACATCACTAAAAAGAAGCCAGTTATATCTTTTTATTTTTTTAATGTTTATTTATTTTTGAGAGAGAGAGAGAGAGAGAGAGAGAGAGAGAGAGAACGCAAGTGGGGGAGGGGCAGAGAGAGAGGGAGACAGAATCTGAGGCAGGCTCCAGGCTCTGAGCTGTCAGCCCAGAACCCGATGCAGGGCTTGAGTCCAAAGATCTCGAGATCATGACCTGAGCTGAAGTTGGAGACAACCAACTGAGCCACCCAGGGCCCTGGAAGCTGGTTATATCTTTAAACTATAGTTCCAGTTTCTAACCATTCTGTTTCTTTCTATGTCCTGACTAGGAGAGGAAGGGACTTAGGGATCTTGGATATTTCACTTATTTATTTATGAAAATTCACCCAGAATATGAGTAGTGAGTACTTACTATGCTCTTTGATCTCCACCAAAGGGTATTATATAGGTATATAAACATAAAAGTAGTTCTAATAATTATTTTCATGACCATTATTTCTATATATTCCATTCAAATATCTTGAACTAATTAGTCTTAGATTTTTCTCTCATTTTTCTATTTTTTTTAAGGTCTCCTTAACTTCAGTTCGGTTTCTTCTTAACTTACTGAACTGTGTTGAACTGAGAATTATACTTTGATTATTTCCATTGAAATTTATATTTACCTTAAATGTTTGACTTTTATTTTTATTATATAAACTAACGTACAAAAAGATTTGCCCCTACTGTATTCACCTTTTGAAAAAATAAATGTGTCACATTTTTATTAACGATTCAGTGCCATATGTTTCAATCTTAATATGAAGCGTTTTTTGAAAGGGATACTTTTAATTTCCACAATATGTGGAGTACTATGTGAGGGGAATTATTCAGGATCAAAAAGCTGGTTGTAAAATTCATTTCATTAAAAAAGTGCTCAACTCTAATTTAATACTCTATGTTATGCAGGCGAAAAGGTCAGTCTGTGCAAAGTCCAAAGACGAATATTAAAGTAAAAACAGAAAACAAAACAGCTCCAAAATTATCATGTGCCTCAAGTTAATGTGTATCCTATTGAAGAAGACACTAAGTAAAATCACTCAATGGCTCTATAAAGGGAAATAACAATCTGCTCAACATCTTGTTCTGGCTTTCAAAAGGAAATTATCATTAAAATAAAAGTGAAATTCTTCCCTTACACATTGAAATAAAATAATCAATATATTCTTTAAATTGTAATAAAAGATTTTTTAAAAGCCTTGATCTTGATCTATAAAAACAAAATAGCAATATTTTGTTATCTGTGTTTTCTAACCAGAATACTACAGGGAAAGAAAATGCAATTATTGTTTCATTGCATTTCCCCATGCCTGATTAAGAAAAAATTGCATTTTATACTTAACTGAAAAACAAAATCAGCTACACATCACAAAGTCCAAAGCAATATAGTATTGAAACAGGAATATTACATATTGTAACTTTCATTAAACTGTAGGCTAATATATACAACTGGGTGTATATGGATCTAATATTAGGCACTAGAAAGGGGACTCCATTATGTATTACCCCAGATGACCTCAGCACCACCTGTCTTTTGAATCTCTGCTACTTGCCTTTGTTCTGAGCGACAATTACTGCCTCAGTGATAGCTCAGGTCATGAAGCCCCGGCTTTGGTTGGCATGACTCAGCGTGATGTTGTCATTAGTGCTCAGACCACCCCACTGATCTGAAAAAGAAGCAAGAAAAGCAGCAACAGAAACAAGTCTTAAACTCAAGTCCATTGAAATTAGAACTGCCAGTGAAAAGCACGAAACAGGAAGAAACCAACAAGGGAAGAGCTGATCCTTCCTTCTGAGTGTTAAGAGAGGCAAGGGCTTTATTGGAGGTATCTTACATAGTGTCACTCATCTGTTTTTTCTTAAGAATTGTACCCAATCTGTGATGTAGCTCCCTGTGTTTGTTTTCCTTCTTCACTCTCCTCAATCCTCCACCATTTACCTTTTCCCTCAGTCAGTCCTTCCTGGGATTCTACCTCCTAGCAGAGTTCTCCTTTGAAAATGTATCTAGGGTCTGTTTCCTGGGAAACCTATTTTCTTCTCTTAAATATCCCCTTGATGAGAAGTTCAAGGTTTCTATGGAATGCTTTATTATTTTATATTACTAAATTACAATTTCCTTAGTGATATTAACACTTTTCTTTATGTCACCTTTGAGGGATAAAGAAAAGAAGGGCAAAGGTCAGCCTGTGAATGGAGAATTTTCTAAAGAATACGATTAGGGTTACTTCTCCTTGAAAATATAAGTAAACAACATTTTGAAAATACGTGCTTTTAATCTAAAGTGAATCAGAGATAGCCTTGTACTGCTCAGCATTAAAATTTTACAGAAATATTTTAAAACCCAATTATGTTGAAACTGTGCTCTTTTCAAAACTGCCATTGAGGCAAGAGCAATTAAGCTTCTAAGTATTTGAGTGGTGTTAAAAGAATATAAGCTAGTAAAAGATAACTCCCAATTCTAATATAAAAACATGGCAGAGGATGTTCACTAAGAAACTGCCCTTTGTAGACAATGGAGACATCATAAAGTACCTCTCTAAATCTTCTCCCCAAATGCTATGAAATGACCTTGCGCTAGCAAAAATCCTGTGCAATACCACACCTTCAGGATCACTTGAAGATGAGAATGTCAAAACAAAAACTATGGGGAAAAAAAAGAGTGAATAAAAATAAATATCAGTGTATCAGTGCCAAATTCTCACATACTCCCAGTCATCCACATCCTGACAGAGCTTAGTAGCAGTACCAGAAAAACAATGAGAAGTACATAGCATTGGGACACTAGGGAAGAAGCCCGAGATTAAGGTGAAACTAAAAAGATTAACTCCATCTTAAATATGAAAATGCTAAAACAAAAATTAACCAAAAATTTTCAGACTATGAACTATGTGGTAAGTATTCAAAGTAGTCAATCCTTATAGGGAGGAATATCATAAAAAGTGCAAGGCATGTGATTTAAAGTGGCAGGCTCTGTTTCATGAGGCAAGCTGACTTAAAAGGACACACACAGTTTTAGGGAACAATCCTAACCAATGAATTCTGGGAGAGAGAAAAAAGCCAAAAAGGGGAAGAAAGAAATGCTTGTTGGTAATTAGCAAAGAAAGAATACAGAGACTTAGGTACTACAAGCTGAAATAAACTATAATCCCTATTTCCAGAGAAAAAAGCAAACAGGCTCTGCTAAGGTAACTGGAATTTGTTAGATGGACAAAAACAAGTGCCATTAAATGAAGAATTGTGTAAAATATTTCAATATAATAAAAATTAACCCAAGTAAAGACCGTGGAGAACCATTATAGAAAAACAGGGAAACTATAACAAGGAAAATAACTATGAAGCAAAAGGAAACTGTAATCTACATTTCAAACACAATTAAATATACCCAAACAGACATTTTAGAATATGAAAAATGAACTTGAAACAGGAATTAAAAAAAAAGACAACACAAAAATAGCAGAAAGAAATAAAAGAGTTATTTGAACTCAAGAATGAAAAAAAGACAAAATTATCTCAGGATTGAAGAATAAATTACAAGCCTTCCAAGAGAGAATATAATCAAATAAAATTTAATAATGGGCATAGAAGTCGATAAAACAACCAGCAGAATAAAAAAATAAAGAAGAAAAAGGATCAACCAAGACAGCAGTGAAAATGGAAGGCAAATGAGGTATCTGTGTTTGTAGAATCCTTCATGAAGAAACAGAGAAAAATGGAGAACTAATACTTGAAACTATATCCCAAGAAAATACACCAGAAACTGAAAATGATCAGACATTAAAACATACTATAAAGTCTCTATAATTAAAGATTATGTTAATGAAATACAAAGCAACAGTAAGTTGAGTAGAATAGGAAGTCTAGATTTAGACCCACATAACGGTTAGAAAAATAAGTTACAAAAGAGAAGGATTGGCTAAAAGGAACTTAATGGTGTTGAAGTGAAAGGCAATGTATCAGTTCAAATTTATGTGTTTTTTAAAAAAAGTTTTTAACATTTACTTATTTTTGAGAGATAGAGACAGAGCATGAGCAGGGAAGAGGCAGAGAGAGAGAGAGAGACACACACAGAATCTGAAAAAGGCTCTGTGCTGACAGCTCTGAGTGGGACTCAAACTCATGGACCACAAGATCATGACGTGAGCTGAAGTCGGGCGCTTAACCAACTGAGCCACCCAGGTGCCCCACAAATTCATGGTTTTTAATGGATAGATAGATAGATAGATAGATAGATAGAAAATGTGATCTCATTGAAAAAACAAAACAGTAAATCTCAAAATTCTCCAAATGATTCAACTGGAACCCTTTGAGTAAGAAAGTAAATTATGATAATATTAGGTTATAACATAAAATATCCATGAACTTCTGCCAATATACTAAATAATTGATTAAATAAACACATGAAGAAGAGATTGATCTCCCTCATAAATGTAAAATGAAAGAAGGAAATGGAAATACACTGCACTGTAAGAATTAATAGAGACTGACCCACTGATGGATGTTAAAATAACTGGGTAAAATTATGAGAAGAAATAGAATTGCAGAATCTCAAATCATGTATCCGAGGTATTTATTAGGTATAAAGGGAATGGTAGTCATTTACGATGGAGAAACCACCTTGCACAAATAATCAAGATCAACATCACCAGTAATAAAGATATTGACATCGTGATTCCTGGGATATCATGCACTAGGACATCCTATCATTGCTATGATATTCTTGGTGATAAAGCATAACTTCAGTCCATTTATGAGAAAACCTCAGACAAATTCAAACTAAGGGACATTTGGCGAGGGGGGTGGGGAGGAAAAACTGATCAATGCTCTCCAAAAGTGTCAAGGTCTTGGAAGATAAGGGAAAAAGGAGGAAATATTACAGACTTAAGAGACTAAGGAGAATGAACAAGCATATGTAATGTGGGATGTTAAATGGGATCTTGGAGCAGAAGTAAAAATAGTAGTAGTGAAAAAACTGGTGAATTTGAATAAGCTCTTTAGTTTTGTTAATAGTATTATATAAGTGTTAATTTCCTGGTTTTGTTAGCTGCACGATGGTTATATAAGATATTATATATAAGACATTAACATTGAATGAAGCTATCTGAGAGATATATGGAAACTCTACTATTTCCACATTTTTTATGTAAGTCTAAAATTACTTCCCCAAAAGAGTTTTTAAAAAATCAGAAAAGAAGCTTACCTACCTCTGATGCACTGAAAAGGGATGGCTTGCTGCTCTGCTATAATCCCTCCTGTTTAGATGCGACCCTTAGGTGTAACCTTATGATCATAGCTCTCCTAGAAGAGGAAAATGGAAGGTGGTCTCAGATGAAATGCAGTCCAGATTATATCATCAATATGGCACCAGTTGTTAATTACATGTATGTGGAGGAGAAAAATGTCCAGGGTAAAAGGACAAGGCTATCCTGGGACCAGATAATGGAAAAAGTGACAGCATATGGTTCTGATATGCCCTTGTCTAAAATGTCCACTAATTATGACTTTCTCTCAAAATATTTTTTTTAGTCCTTTTATAAAATTTGGCTCAATTTAGAATAATCATGTGTCGATAAATAATTTAAAGATGCTATTCCAGTCCTTCTCTAATTTAGATTACTCAAACAGTTTCTACATCGTTACAGTGCAATTTTAGGTTCCCCTGGGTTTAGATACACATTCCATTTTTAATTGCTGTATTTCTCTCTCTTTAAAATGCTAGGAAATGATGCAATCAGGATGAATAGGAGGATGTTTGGATATCTTAGATAAATTACATGGATGTCCTCCCTGCATTGCAAAAGTACAAATGTACCTGCTCAGCCTAGTTGAAAGTCATGTGCCCCTCCAAGTAAGTAAAAGTTGTATCAAAAAGAATATTAATTTGTTGCCAAAGAAGTCATTGTTCAAATTAATCCTCTAGAAAAGAGAGCTAAAAACAAGTGAATATTACATGGAGGTAGATGAAAAGAAAAGTTGTGATAGCTGTATCACTTTTGCAACTGTGTGGTGAAAAATGCATGACAAAGGTCTAGGGTTAATTTAGAAAATATTAAATGAATCAAGGGCACTGGAGAGCAAACTCTTTTTTAAGAATTTGGAATATGTGAACAGTAGAATCATCAATTCTAATACTAATGATCATAATGAAAAGAAACACTCTAAGTAAGTTAAACTTTTCTCTAGATTTCAGTTGGGTTCTATTCAAACATCTATGATTACGCTAATTTCATTGTGCTGTTTTTGTACTTACTCTCCTCTTTGTGCACTTAGTCATAATTTCCTAACTTAGCACAAGGCCTGGCACAAAGCAGACACTCTCTGTGTGCTTTAAAGCACTAAATAAAAATAGTATATTAATCATTTTAGAAGATATTTCACAATAGAGTTCCTATTAAGTTTATCCTTTTCAAAAAGTACTGATACTACTTAATGTAAAAAATGTGTATATTCTTTGGAATAATTTGGAAAATTAAAATAAAAACAGAAGTCACTAGGGATAACCACTATTAATGTTTTGAATATTACGCTTTCAGTATTTTTTTTCTTAAGGATAACTATGCTTATGTGTATGTGTATGTCTATCTTTTCATTTATATATATATATATATATATATATATATATATATATATATTAGGTACTTGAAAGTTGCTTTTGCATTTATATGCATATCATGAATATTCTTACTGTCACTAAATATTTCTATTATTTAACATCATTCAATTCCAGGGAGGTACCATATTCAAACACATGTTTTTCATTATTTACATTATTGTTAGTATTTAGCTATTGTATGTAATTGTGCAATAAATATTCTTGAGGCTAAATTTGAGCACACTTGTAATTATATATTTTGTATTCCTCAAAGAAGAATCATTCTGTTTAATTATGTGCACATTTTAAGGTCTTTCTATTTATTGTCAAATTGTCTTCCAGGATGTTGTACATTCCCACCAATGTGGATGAACGTATCTGTTTCCTAACAAAATAGGTTCTTTAATATTACTTGAAATAAATTGTTTCAATACAAATACATATTAATTATTTTAAATTTATCATAGAAATAGACCATAGAGTAACATGAGCTGCTTAAAGAATTAAGAGAAAATATGAAGACAGAAAAGAAGATAATTTATCTGGTCTGTAAAGTTCACTTGCATTTTCCAATCCAGTATTTAATAGTCACTTGCAAATTCTTAGTAAGGTGAATCTATACTCATCTGTCTTCCTGTGGTAAAAAACAAGAGTTCAGTACCTACCCAAATGCCATTGTATAAAAAAAATACCCATTAAAACTCCAAAAACAAAAACGAAAAACAACAAAAGAGATTGTCAGGCCAAGGAAATTTAAAAATGTTTCCTCAAATTACTTAATATTATCATTTTCTCAAGTTGCATAGTTAAGGATACAGAAACTCAGCTAAGAGAAGTGGCCATGGGAAACACAAACCTTTGCAGCTCTTCCATTTGCAGTTACAGAATTTTGCACCTGGAGTAAAAATCTGTTGGTGCCATTGTCAATGCAAAGAAGAGACTTGTTAAAAGCAAAGCAATTAATAGTACACACCACATTTTGTAATGCACACATATACATATATCATAAAAGATGTCTACATATATTGTAAAACATGTCTATGTATATATTATGTATATGTATATATACTATGTATATGTTATATATTGATATTGATATATCTTAAGGCATCTGTCTATCGTAAAATTATGCATACATACACACTCTTATATTAGGGAACACTTCAGGAACTGCTTTGCCACAATAGATGTTCTTAAGAGAAAATGATGATACACCTTCTAAAACAACTTTCTTAACTTTCCAACCTCAACCACATTCAGCCTCTACCAGGCCACATTATATATTGATGGGAAACATCCTTGACATTAGCGAGAGGAGAGTCCTGAGCATTTTGCTTGCCTCTAGCATTCAGGGTTCAAGAAGCTCACTTTATCACAATATTCATTCTGCTTTGGACACATCTTTCATTTTAAGACATGGATTAAAATTTTGAAAGAGAAATGAATACAGTGATGTAGAAATAGTGACATTGTTCCTAGATATCATCTGTAGGACAAATATTTTTGAAAATTTCTAGAATTTCAAAGCACCACTTCCATATATATTTATTTTGTTTGTTTGTTTTGTTTTGTTTTGTTTTTTTCTTTACAACTGTTCATTTCCTGGAACAAATACTATGTGCTTGCTAACTTACATGAAGTTTTTTAATAGTGAAAAAAGGCATTTTCTTTCTTTATTATTTTCTTGAAAAATCAAGAAGATTAAAATACATTAGGGGTATCTAAAATATAAATTAATTATAGAAAAGGCAACATTTGAAGAGTACGTAACACAAGTACACAGTGCTGTCAGGTATATATATCAAGCCTGGACCTCCCAGAAGAGCTTTAGGAAGAAGATGGCATATTATGTGGAATATTATGTGAAATTTTAAATAGGTAGATTTCTTATAAGAATTTCTGATATTCTTGCCATATGTATTGCATCTATTAACATAAATCCCACAGTAAAGTATTATGGTCCTTCTTTTTTTCCCCAAAGTTTTATATTTGATGTTTAATTTCAAGTCTATGGCCATTTTTGAGTTTGTATGATGTTTAGGTCAAGGTTCATTTTTATAGATGTCCATTTGCTGCAGAACCATTTGTGGAAAAGTCTATCTTTCCTGCATTTAATTGCTCTTTTGACTTTGTAAAAAAAAATGTGTGGCATATTTGTGTCTATTTCTAGGCTCTCTGTTCTATTTTATTGATTTATGTGAGTGTATCTCTCCAATTCATACTATTGTGTTGAATACAGCTACACATATATTAAACCTTATTATAGAGTAGAGGGATTTCTCCTTCTTTAAAATTCTTTGTTGAGATTATTTCAGGTTTTCAGGGACCTGGGTATTTTCATACAATTTTTATGATAAGCTTGTGTATGTACACAAAAACCTGGCTAAGATTGTGATAAGGAATTACATTAAGCCTATTGGTTGATTTGGAGAGAAACATCTTCACTATGTTGAGTCATCCAATCTATGAACATAGTATGTGTTTTCATTTATTTACTAGTCTAGATTCTTCTTACCACCTTTCAAAGTTCTCTTTTGGTTGCCTTTGCATTTTTGCCAGAGCTTCTGGTTGTATTTCTCAAGAAGGAATTGGAAAAGACAGTTAGTGCCATCATACCTGAAGGGGAAGTCTGCTGTTACCTTCTATTAGCTCCATAGTATTGCTATCCACAGCCCTATGTGTTTTAAGAAAATTAAGGGGGAAACTTAGTCTTTTATATTTATCTGTATGAGTATCACTTATAATATTCTTTATTCCTTCTTGAAAATCTGACTTTAATTTGACATCATTTCTCTTCATTCTGAAAAAATTTCTTTAGCATTTATTTAGTACAGATGGCTATTATCAAACTCTTGTTTAAAATCAGAAAATATGTTTATTTACTATTCTTAAAAATCATTTTCATTGGATGTAGAATTCTGTGTTGATGTTATTTTGAGCATTTAAAAAAATTTTAGACCTCCAACTTATGGCCATCTAATAAGAAAAAATCTTAGTCTATGTATATAACAAATTATCTGTTCATAACTATATATTATCCACAAATATCTAATCGTGCTAAGTAGGATCACAAATGCATTTTAGTATCTTCTCACTTTGTATTTATTACCTTATAACTAGAAAAATACAAAATGTAATTTATTTTAAAATTTTGGAAAGGTAGTGTCCATAGTGTACTGATTTTGAAACATTTAATACTCTCATTCTATCAAAATGTAGCTCCTGTATGTTATATTACTCATAGGTTGTATCCCTATTAAAAAAATAAACTAAGAGGGGCACCTGGGTGGCTCAGTCAGGTGAGCGTCTGATTTCAGCTCAGGTCATGATCTCGCAGTCCATGGGTTGGAGCCCCATGTCAGGCTCTGTGCTGACCCCTCAGAGCCTGCAGCCTGCTTTGGGTTCTGTGTCTCCCTCTCTCTCTCTACCCCTCATGCCCCTCTCAAAAATAAATAAACATTTAAAAAAATTTTAAATAAACTAACAAGCAAAAAAAAAATAAACAAAATATTTTGATTTATTCCCTGTAGTATAAACAGCTAATTATGGCTTAATGTGTTTCTGGAGAGTTTGGCTTCCTTCTGGAATCATAGTGTAGTGACACAGATTGAATGAAATGTCTGGATTGGAAGAGGAAATGGAATGCTCTTGTTTTGAAGTATTGCCATTTGTTGTCTCTCAGATTTTGAGCATTTCATTTCAACACTTTGAAGCTTGGTTTCCCTGCCTATAAAATAGAAGTAATAACTATACAGTGTCTTATATCTAGTAGATTTCCCTAAAATATCAATTAAAATATTCCTTAATATCTACGTATAGATAAAATGACACTGCATATGCGAAACTATTTAAAACCTGTCCAGAGCTATACAATATTCAGTCAAAAACTTACTATTTCCATGTAAATTAATTTTAATCACCTAAAAAATTAGCAAATTTTGAGGGAGTCCATTGGAAAGTGCCCGAAATGAGGCAATATTTTATTTCACTGATTCATCCATCAACTCGTATCAATATAGTTTAAAATATATATTGAATTTGTACCATTTGCCAAATATTAATTTGAGATTCGAAAGAAAACTAGGCACAATTCCTATCTTGGAAAGGCTCACATATGGTGTGGTAGATGAAAACAGAAATAAGAAAATGTTTTAATATGGTCAAAGAGATGTGAAAATCAGGAGGAGATTGCCAACCAGGCAGCTAGAAGAGTAGCATAATTAGCCTAAATATGGGACCTCATTGAAAACTCAGAGGGAGCTCCAATCTGCCCTCTCCATTGAGATTGTTCTCACACTGAGCACCCTGCTCCTAAGAGGAACTTTGCAATGTGCTGTACAGTTTAATCCTCACATTCCAAGTTGAAAACTTGAGAGTGTTAGTTCCAGAGTTTGCACACTCTTAGTCTTCTACTTTTTCAAAATTTGTCACTTTAATTAAATTTTACTAAAGAGTATGCATTTATTGCTGAAAATGCCATAGCATTCACTTTTCACATAGGAGTTTGATATATTTTAATCTACTATATAGATAAGTCATTTAAAGAAAATGTTGCTTCCAAAGTTTAACATTTCATTACTATATTTACATGATAGCACAAGTAAAGCACCTGTATTTAAATTTTTGCCAACTTAATCCATTTGCCCTTTTGTTTTACTTGCCAATTGCTCAACAGTAAACCAGGAGAAGGGGAACAGTAGCTTGGAATCTATGGCCAACTGGTATTGTGACATTGGACAAGAAAGTTTGATATTTTGTATCCCATTTACCTCCTCACTAAGAGTGTTCTCTTGATGGTAATGATAATGATTTTCAAGATGACCTAAATTACCTGCCATCTGTAAGCAAATGAACAGGTATGACAAAGTAAGAACTACTCCCCTCTACTTTACTAACTCAGTACCTCCATCCAGTGGTGTCAAACAGTCATTTCAAGCAATAAAAGCTGCAGGAAAAACATGTTTTGCTTCAATGTTCATGTTCAAGGTTCTTATATTCAGGAATCCATTATGGCAAACACTTATTATCTATTACTCATAAACCTGCATGATCAAATAAATCTCGTTTTCAAATAATAATGTTTAATACCATACTAAATAAGATGCTGATAATATTGTGGAGGGAGCAGAGGAGAAAAAGAATACTTTTTAAATGAAATACTGAATTAATTAAACTTCTAGACAGAAATTTCCCTTTAGTTAAAAACCTGGGGTCAGAAAACCAGATATTTGGAGCAAATTCCATAACTGAAAAAGTGAAAATAAATATTCTCCATTTTATATATGTTACAACTTATCTCCTGGTACAGAAAGAAATTATGACTGTGCAAAGGAAGATATTAATTATAACTTGATCTAGCTAAAGAAAAAAAGTGTTGAGTTTTGGCAGTAACTTACACTGATAATAAATTACCAGTGTAAGTTATTAAGGGAAACATCCAATACTTTTTTTTCCTCCCTCAATTTTTGACAATTTTCATAAAATAGCACCTTTTGTTGTTTAAATGTTCCTTTGCTCTTTAAGAAATACCCAAAAGAAGCCAAAATTTCTACCTCTGACAACGAGCATGGTTGCTATGGAAATAATTATGACTTTTGGTATGAAAGGATAAAAAAGCTGGAGAATTTGAAATGCTAAGAAATAAATACACTATTATCATGCAAAACCTCCTGGTAGAAGGAGACATTTAAAAAGTATATACTGAATTAATCAGAACTTTTCTAAATAGAGCATTTTCCAAAATCTTTAAAATTTTGGCAGCTTCAAAACTTCCATAAAGTGCAGCAAGTGAATGGGAGCTATGAATACAAACAGATCTTCATCAAATTACAATGGGATTATGGCCTTATAAAGTCATCATAAATTGAAAATATTAGAAGTCGAAAATGTATTTAATATACCTAACCTACCAAACATCATATTTAGACCAGCCTGCCTACAGTTGGGTGAAATCATCTAACCCAAAGCCTATTTGATAATAAAATGTTGCCTATCGCATGTGATTTTCTGAATACTATGCTGAAAGGGAAAAACAGAATGGCTGTATGAGTCCAGAGTGGTCCTGGGTGATTCGGTGGCTGACACTCTTGATCATGTAGCTGTCTAGGAGCTGTGGCTGGAGTTGCTGCCCAGCATGATGAGAGAGTATGGCACCACTTATCACCAGCCCAGGAAAAGATCCCAATTCAAAACCCTAGGTAATGGTTTCTACCGTATGCACATCGATATTGCACTATAATAAAACTGAAAACTCGTAAATCAAACCATCATAAGTCAGGGACCATCTGTATTTAGAAGCAAGAAATTGAGTTAATTTTTCCAGTAAAAGGCTGAAAACTGAAACTACCTGGCACTATTAACACATGGTTATGTAAAAAAGTATACATGTAAATTTGCTTACTTTGCCACTTTAGCATTGTCATACTTTCCCTTCTCACTTGCCATACCTTGCCCATGAAATAATGTCAATATAACTTTTTAATTCTATATAAACACTTACAAATGAAAAAGTAAATGAAAACCCTTTCCACACCCTTCCAACAGGCAAATTTTATTAAATATATTTTTGAAAATTATTCATATATAAAGAGAGGATATTCATGGGTGAATACATACAAATTTTGGAAGCCTTTATTTTACAGGGAATGTTTGCACTATTTTTTTTCTGAACTTACATATCACACATCTTTCTATGTTACTACATAAGTATTTACCATGCTCTTTTATTTTTTACTTATATATTTTTAAAGTTTTTTTTTTTTTTTAATATTAGAGAGAGACAGACAGACAGTGCATGAGCAGGGGAGGGGCAGAGAGAGACAGACAGAATACAAAGCAGGTTTCAGGCTATCAGCACAGAGCTAGAATGGGGGCTCAAACTCATGAGCTGCCTGTGAGATCATGACCTGGTGCTCTATCATTCTCTTTTAAATGGCTATGTAGAATTGAGACTATGGATGTGTTATAGTTAATCAATACATGTTTGATATATATTGAGAATTTAAAACTATAAATTTTACATATACATATATAATGCACATATCACATACAAATGCACATATGCAGTACCAAATTTTATCCACACCAATTTTGCAAAATCTATGTTTATTCCATACTTTTTGAACATATGGAAGATATTTTTATAGGCTAAATTCCTAGATATTAGATTATATTGAAAACAAATACATTTTTAAAATTCTGATAAAATTTGCAAATTGGTCTTCAGAGAGACTGAAGCAGTTAAAGCACTGTTTACTGTTAGTAGTGAGAAATTTTAATATTTTGCTACTTGAATTAATTTAGCCTATAAATGTTTATAGATTGATTACTATTTGAGGCATTTTGTCAGATACTAGACATGAACTAGTTAATATGATGAGCACAAAATGTACAGTTTAGGGGAAGGTAGCTTTTTAAAAATCTCAAAACCTCAATGAAAGTTACTACATAAAAAATACTAATTGATATTGATGTGTACTGCGAGTTCTGGGGAAAAATAGGTTTTGAAGTATATCCAACAGAATTCAATTTAAGTATTGCATTAATATACTATGATTTTGTTTATCATTTTTCTTTATATAATATGAAGTTCTTTCTACAATTATGCTCATGTTGCTGGAATACATGGAGGTAATTTTTCTGAGAATATGGGTTAACTGTAAAATTTCTAAAGCTTTTTAATTTGAGACCCACAAACATTAGTAGTAATGGCCTCCAATAAATCAGTGAAATATTAAATTAATATTAAAGCCAAATATTAAGCTGCCCTATGCTTCTACCACACTCAGAGGAGTGAAATTTTATGTTCTTTCTTTACTGATTTTTTCCACATTGCAGTATTTACAGTTACCCTGTTCATAACCATAAAAAGCCATTCCAATGATGAGTACATGGTCACCATCAGGGGCAATGGCCGATACAAGTCTGAAATACAAACTTTACCCCACTGCAGAGGGATGGATACTTAGCAGTCCCATGTACACTATCATTAATATGAGTTGTCAGCACAAAAACCGTGGGCGGAGCACAAAAAATGAGGGTTGCTCAACCAGTTGTTTCAGATGAAAAGCAAATGATAACACAAATGTACCTGTGAGAATATTTATCAGCACATAGAATCAGATATGTTATTCATGGAAAATCAGTCACCATTTTAAAAAAATTGTTAATGTTTATTTCTGAGACAGAGAGAGACAGAGCATGAGTGGGGGAGGGGCAGAGACAGAGGGAGACAGAATCAGAAGCAGGCTCCAGGCTCTGAGCTGTCAGCAGAGAGCCCAACGCGGGGCTTGAACTCACAAACTGTGATATCATGACTTGAGCTGAAGTCGGTCACTCAACTGACTGAGCCACCCAGGTGCCCCAAATCACTATTTTGATTAGTTTTTCACAGGATACAAATAAACAAGCTTTATATCAAGATAAAAGACCAGCACCAAAATTTAGAATGACAGCACTTAGCAAGATCACCTGCCTAAAGTCCAAGGTGTCTGTGATTCAGCACTCATCTTAGTTTCTGTTACCGATGTGTTTTGACCAACTAATGCCTGAAACTACTTCCTAGGTCAAAGATCTTCCGAAATCCTGGTGACAGGGGAAATGCTCAAAATTTCTGGTGAATGTCCCAATATTTAGTATTAAAAATATGATTCTGAAGCCCTGGTTTACACATTTTAAGAAATGTCTAAATGTCTAAATAATCCCAGTTCTTATTAAATCAACCCCCACTTTACAGGAGACAACAAAATGGGATTGCAGAATGTCACTATTCTATCAATGATGATGATGATGACATTAATAAAGATTATAAGAACAACTGATATCCATTCATTGCTTAAATGGTCCAGAGCTTATATGAAATGTTAAATCAGGATAGAATAAGTTTATATTGAGTTAGATACACACACACACACACACACACACACACACACACACACACAGAGTTTAATTCTTGCTTACACCAAATATTCTGTAGGAGTAATAAATCTAGAAACCATCTAACCTTCATAGAGCTTCAACGGTGAGCTGCTGCAGTTCTGTGATGCTGGCATTTCAACACATGGCCTCTGAAAAGGATGAGAGAGGAAGGAAAAGGCACTTCTCAGCCCATTGGCTCTATGTCTCTTCCATTTCTATATGGGAAATGAAGGGAAGCAGGGACTATCTGATGAGCAAGGTGATCTCAACCACAATACCATATGTGAATCATTACATTTAGCATTCATAACAACCCAGTATAAGAGAGGAAAGTTGCCCAAAATGATTAGGAAAGTGTATGTTTACAGACACCTAATTTCATTTGTATATAACCTTCGTTAATGTCCTCAAATTGAAGGAGGCGCCTGAGTGGCTCTACTGGTTAACCTACCACTCTTGGAGTTGGCTCATGTCATGATCTCACAGTTTGTGAGTTTCAGCTGCCGGTCGGGCTCCATGCTATCAGCACAAAGCCTGTTTGGGATTCTTTCTCTCCCTCTGTCTCTGCCCGTCCCTTGTCCCTGCTTGTGTGTGCACATGTGCTCTCTTTCTCTTTCTCAAAGTAAATAAATAAACTTAAAAAGATGTCTTCAAGTTGAAGAAAATGCTCAAGGTAAGCAATGAAATATTATAAAGTAAGACTACTCTTTGGGACTATATAAATATATGGAACACATTTTTATGCCTTACTCCGAACTTGTGAAAGTAGTTATAATGTAAAAGTGTTTAGTATATCATCAGTAGTAAATGACAGCTTAGATTAAATAATATTCAGTATATGCATATATAATGAAATCAGATAATATTATAAATAATTAGTGAAACCTAACAGTTGAATAGAACTTTTCAAAGCACCATCAAACCATGCTTTCACTTGGGATGAAAAGCAGCTTAGCACAATGATTAACTAACTGTACAAGCCCTGTAGTCTGATTGCCTGGGGAGCCTTTGTAAATACTTAACTGTTTCTTTATCCTGTCTGTAAAACATCAATGATGATAAGACCTAGCTCATGAGGCCATGTACAAATTAAATGAATGAATACATACAATGTTCTTAGAATCATGCCTGGAATATTGCAAATGTGTAGTATAAGGTAGCTCTTTTCATAGCTGTATGTAAGCCCCCCAGGTGCTTGTGTGCTCAATGTTATCAGCCAGACTCTGGTACTGATAGAGACAACCAGTCTTAGAAAGTGAAGTAATTTGTCCAAATATCACACAACTAGGAAGTATGATAACTAAAACTCAGAGGTTATTTTGGCTTTAAATGCATGTCTTCAATTTTTCCTCTATTCAGGTCATAAAAATCAGTAAAATTTCCATGCTTGTTTTTAGTCTTTAGGCAGTAATCATATGGTACCTATTTTTTTTAAGATTTTGTTTTAATTCCAGTTACTTATCATACAGTGTTACATTAGTTTCAAATGTACAATATGGTGATTCAACACTTCCATCCATCACCCAGTGCTCATCACAAGTGCACTCCTTAATCCCTATCACCTATGTCTCCCATCCCCCCACCCCCTCTCCTCTGGTAACCATCAGGTTGTTTTCTATAGTTAAGAGTTTGTTTCCTGTTTTGTCTTTCCCTTTCTCTTATTTTCCCTTTGCTTTTTTGTCTTGTTTCTTAAATTGCACCTATGTTTTAGTATAAAAGGTGTAATGAATGAGTGAAAACTAGCTGGCCATTTACCTAATGCCTTGTAGGAGCTCATCCACAGAATTTATTTTATAAGTTATCCACTGATAAACACATGATGTGTCTAAGTGTAAAAATCTTCATTCATATTTTTTTTTCTTTCTGTTACATTCTTCTTCTGAGTTCAGGTATGTGGGGGAGGGTTGGGGAGAGACTTGGAGAAGTGTCTTAGTAAAAATACAATATTTTCTTAATCACACAGACTAGATGCAAAATGTGCTTCTGTCATTAACCAGATGAACAAGAGTAGAAAAGTCTTTTTTTTTTTTTTTAATTTCAGCCCTCCTCTGTTGAAAGGAATTAAAGGAATTAAAATAGCTTTTTCTGGATGTTATTGTGGATATGAAAATGTAGTTTCAGTTTCCCTTGGCAAATTAAAAATGATTCAATGTATGTATTTTCTGTTGGAACACAGATTTTTATGAATTTATAAAGTGGACAAGAGTCAAACCATAATTACCCATTAAAGAAAGTAATCCACTACTATTATTAAAATGACGGTATTCTAGGAGTTATTCAGAGCTCTGACATAGTTTGCCCTTTGAATAAATTAATCTAAGGTCAGATAAAGGAAAAATAATAGTTGGCTTTCTTTGCTTTTTTATTTAATGAACACAGAGAGTTCTTAAAACATCGGAGGAAATCCCAGCCAAAAAAGAGCCACTAGCAATTATCTGATGCAATCTGTCCCAGTTGCAAACTAAAATGTCTACAGAGAACCAGATGTTATGAAAAGGCAGAAAGACCCTGAAATTTAAGACTAAGGCAAGACTAAGGGAGAATTTAAAATGCAGTTTTGGAATGTTCACTAACTAAAAGGGAAACAGCCCTGAACTGAGAGAAAATATGCAGAATTAATAGAGGTCATCGGGGATGGGGAAGAGGGTGGGGAGGGAAGCAGGAAAATATTCTGTACCTCTCCTATTTCTGACTGGGAGACCAAGGGACATATGTTTTTCTTCCCCTCCCCCCACTAATCAGTGAGATGGACTTCCTTTCAGATGCCACTTTCCTACACTTCTTATATATCTCTGAAAACAACAGAGCAAAAATGTAATAGTTGATGGTGCACTGCAAAGTGAAAGTTATGACATACTGATTACAAATATTGTTTCTGAAATGAGATCTTGAACAAGATGTTATATTCAATCTATAAAAGATAATACCATACTTACTTGGTAGAATTGATGTGAAAATTAAATGAGGAAGAACATTTAAATAAGGTAATACATTTAAATTTTTCAAGCACGTGCTAAGTGTCCAATAATGTTAGCTAAACCAGTATTAGTTGATGCAAATAAATCACTGTTGGGCAGAATTGGAGGTAAAATTATTGTAGTATTGCAGGCTGGGTGTTTTTCTCCCATGCCCTTTAGAAGGTTGTCAGAGGACTAGACCACCCAGCCAGCACTCACTTTAGTAGAGTAGAAATAGGGCAACCCTGATACAAATTGCTGTTACATGATACTTTTCCTTTGATGGCTTTAGCATGTTTGAGTGTGCCTACCACATATCAACCTCTGTGTGTTTACACCTGACATTCTTGCCTAACAAAAAGGATATATTCCTAGGCTTCTTCTACCTGTAGGTCACCGTTACACCTCGGTTCTAGGTTCTAGGTTTCTTTTCCTGGCCCCTATTCAAGGAAACCACTCCAGCTGTTTCCATTGTCCCCACCCCTGCTTTGTCATTTTTTTTCCAGTTTCTGTGAGATCTCTTCTGCCCTCATCTACCAGTTTTTTTGTTACTTAATTCACTCAGTTCCCCCTCTACCTTACTGGCTACTCAGTCTCAATCTACTTTGCTGTTAACTTCTCTTTCTCATGGCTTGTGAGGCTCTACATCTCTGGGACCTCTGACTCTGTTTCCCGTATTCTTTCCCCTACTCATACCGATCAGCCCCCCTGGCCTCCTTTCTGTTTCCAGAACATACCAGGCATTCTTTTGCTTTGGAAACTTTATGCATATTCCCTTCTCCTGGAATGTTTTTCACAGAGATATCTGCATGATTCTGCCTTTGCCTATGAAATTTTATATGTAATACAATTAAATATTTGACCACAATATTTAACATTGCAAATATACACGCACAGAGATATCCTTTTTTTTGGCCATACTTTACTCCTTAAACCTTATTATTGTCTAACATACTATGTATTTCTTTTTTTTTTTTTTTTTTTTTCAACGTTTATTTATTTTTGGGACAGAGAGAGACAGAGCATGAACGGGGGAGGGGCAGAGAGAGAGGGAGACACAGAATCGGAAACAGGCTCCAGGCTCTGAGCCATCAGCCCACAGCCTGACGCGGGGCTCGAACTCACGGACCGCGAGATCGTGACCTGGCTGAAGTCGGACGCTTAACCGACTGCGCCACCCAGGCGCCCCTATTTCTTATTTATCCTATTTATGATTGTCATTTCCACATGAACATCACTTTATTTATTTATTTATTTATTTATTTATTTATTTTTTTTTTTTTTCTGAGAAGGAGAGAGTAGGGGAGGGGTAGAGAGAGAGAGAATTCCAAGCAGGTTCCACACCCAGAGCAGAGCCCCATGTGGAGCTAGATCCCGTGACTGTGAGAACATGACCTGAGCCAAAATCAAGAGTCTGATGCTCAACTGACTGAGCCATCCAGGCACCCCTTAAGTGTCACTTTATAAAACAAACACGTGAACAGTTTTGTTTACTGATGCAACTGTAGAGCATAGAGGAGAGTCAGTCAGACAGTAGAGTTTAGTGAATATCTGTGAAATTAGTAAGTTAATAGTGAGGTAAAATACTCAGAAAATGCAAAACATTATAGAATTAGACATTTAGAAACGATATGCAGCAAACCTAGTGTTATAAAAATCAGATTGATGAGGTAGAAAGCAATTATGGACTTTCAAAACTCCTACAACTTTCCATTGAGGGCTTATTATGTCAGGCACTTGGCTGAAAATTTTATGTTTTAACATATTCTTTGAGGTAAATATGTTATCACCCCCAGTTTTCAAGTGAGCAAATTGAGGCCTTGAACATTTAATACTTAAATAAAATCACACTACTGGTGAGTGGTGGAGCTGAAGAAGAAATACCTGGTAGTCTGGCTTCAGAGCCTGGGCTTTGTAAAAACATCTAAATTGTAGGTTAGATGGGAGGATTAGACGAGTTAGTGCATGTAAAACTCCAAGGCAATTCCTCTGCATAATTAGTACTCAATACAAGTTATATTTTGGTTCATAATTTATATTTTTATGTTTGTGCTTCTTTATGGTTTGTTTGCTATTTGTTAACAGATTTTTCTTTTTTGTTCTATGGGTGGGCATATGGTTTTCTTCTAGTAAATTAGGAAATATATAATCTGTCATCTATGGCCACTTTTTAGTGTACAGATTTATAAAGCATACATTTCTCTACTAATCAACTTTAAGGATACAGCAGTGTTTATTTAGTTCATCTATACAATCACAAATAATACACATTTTTGCTTTCCCCATTTCATCTTGCCTCTTAGATTAATTAGAATGGCCCCCAAATGTTTATCTTGTGAAATCTTATTAAATAATCTCTTATTTAAAAACTAAAGAAAATAAACATTGGAAAGTGGATACAATGATTTCCTATGTTCTGAGTTCCTGGATGTATGAGAAATGACAGCCTACACAGATCAAAGTCACTTTTTCTGGATATAGAATTCACAGTTGACAAAGTTTCGTTCAAAATTATGTGCCTTGTTCAGTCGTCTTACAAAGCTATGTGCAAGAGTCTAAGAAAGCTTGGTTTGGATATTCAATATTAAGACTTATTCTGAAATTAAGGTATGTAAACCTTTGATTTTTTTGTGGATGCAAAACTTATCAGTTAATGGGATAGAAATGATTTGCTAATAAAAGTTCACACATTTTGTCTAAATAAATTAAATTGGTGCAAGTGGCTGAAGGAAATTGTTAATGTGGAACAAAACCCACAAAACTTTATTTATTCTAAAGGCTTAAGTGATTCCAGAGCATCATTTATTACTCAGGATATATTAAGGAAAATGAACAAATATATCAAGGAAACAGTGTATTTCATTGTAATAAAGGCCTAGAAATACATTTTCAATAATGAAGAATAAATACAGCTATCTGATAGAATAATGTTCAGTCATTAAAAAATAGTGACACACAGGGCACCTGGGTGGCTCAGTCGGTTAAGCTTCTGACTTCATTCTGTTCAGGTCAGGAGCTCACAGCTCCTGGCTTCGCGCCCCCCCCCCGCCAGGCTCTGTGCTGACAGCTCAGAGCTTGAAGCCTGCTATGATTTCTGTGTCTCCCTCTCTCTCTCTGCCCCTCCCCTACTCATGCGCTGTCTCTCTCAAAAATAAATAAACATTAAAAAAAAATTTTAAAGTGACACACAATGAAAACCAATAGGCATATGGAAAATAATTCTTAATATGCTAAAAACACACTTATAGCATGTTCCATTTACATATATTATTTTGCTTGTTAAAAATTCTAAAACTAAATGCAAACTATTAATGTGATTTTTCTTAAATTTTTTTTTTCAACGTTTATTTATTTTTGGGACAGAGAGAGACAGAGCATGAACGGGGGAGGGGCAGAGAGAGAGGGAGACACAGAATCGGAAACAGGCTCCAGGCTCTGAGCCATCAGCCCAGAGCCCGAAGCAGGGCTCGAACTCACGGACCGCGAGATCGTGACCTGGCTGAAGTCGGACGCTTAACTGACTGCGCCACCCAGGCGCCCCTATTAATGTGATTTTTCTAGGTATTGACTCATAGTTTTTCTACTTTTTAAAATATTTTATTCCTTCTATTATTTTTGAGATTGAGCACACTTAATAAAATAGTTCAGGAAAAATAAAATCAATATATAAAATCGAACAGGATATTTTGTATATTTTTTATTGTTTGTGGTATTTTTAGGAAAAAATGACATTTTCTCTAAGCAAAAGCTAGTTATTTTTATTTTCTTGCTACTCTTTCTTTCCAACTATCTCTCCCCAAATCCGGTTCCCTTTTATCTAAATTAGGGTCAATGATATTTATTTCCTATAACATTTGTCAAGTTTCAAGAACATACCGTTTGAGAACAGCTAAATTATCTGCCAAATAATGTTTTAAATTAATGATAGCTATTATCAGGTATACAAAAACGTCTCATATCTTATTTAGAATACCAAATAAAGGGTCATTTTTATGTATGTCATTGTTCATTTTCTAGTCTGCTTTTAGAAGAACATTGGCTGTATTTTTACAGAATTCCTTAATACATCTACATCTCTGCATACTTCATGTATGTTTCCAGGGATTATTCTTTGTTTACCCATTCTTATAGAAGGAGCCATCTCTTTTCCCACTAGGGTGATTTAATATGAATCTTGTCAGAGACTGCTTGTCTCTGAGCAAATCTTTAGTCACAAAAGGGAAAGGCCTAAGTTTATATTTTCTCTCATGTTGTTTTCAGAAATTGTGCTTCTGATTGATTTTGACAAGTAGGGAGGGAGTTAATACGGAGGTATTCTAGCAGCAGAGAAGTCCCCTTCTGTGCTTAGAGATTTATTTTTCTTATGCTTGGGGATAGCCCTTGTAGGTAACCCATTACAATTATGCCCTTACTTTATTTGGCATGTGTTCCAATGACATCTGCAAAGGCAAAGAAAAGGTTGGTTAGTGGTTATACCAGTCACTTAGTTTTCTGTGCAAGGTCTTTATCATGTGGGCTGCCTTAGGCCACTTCTGCATTGTGTCTGCTATTTTAGCATCAGTATGTTAGATACAGATCCAACTCCATTGGTAAGTAGGTTGCTAGTGACCAGTATCACCTTCAGTGTGAATCTGGGAATCTGCAGTACTTGTTAGTATTTTCCTAGGGAAACACGCCAATTGTATTTGAGGTAGTCCTGTTATTCACATGTTTTGAATCAAGAGTTGTAAGCACCTCCTTTCTTTTTTTATGTTTTCATTTAAATTCCAGTTAGTTAACATGCAATGTAATATTAGTTTCAGGTGTAGAACTTAGTAGAGCTTCAACACTTACATAGTGCTCATCACAAGTGCACTCCTTAATCCCCATCACTTATTTAACCCAATCCCCTGCACATCTCTCCTCTGGTAACCCTCAGTTTGTTCTCTAAAGTTGAGTCTTTCTTTGTTTGCCTCTCTCTTTTTCCGCCCATATCCATTTGTTTTATTTTTAAATTCCACATATAAATAAAACCATATGTTATTTATCTTTCTCTGACTTATTTCACTTAGAATAATACTCTCCAGCTCCATTCACATCTTTGTAAAGGGCAATATTTTATTCTTTTTTTATGGCTGAGTAATATTCATATATGTGTAATATTATATATTATATATATAATGTTCATATATATACATAAATATACAGTAATATGCATATATATATATATACACACACACACACACACACACACACACACACACACACACATATAAACACACACCAAATCTTCTTTATCCATTTATCAGTTGATGGACCTTTGGGCTCTTTCCATAATTTGGCCATTTATGATAATGCTGCTATAAACATTGAGGTGCATATATCCCTTCCAATTAGTATTTTTGTATCCTTTGGGTAAATACAATAGTGCAATTGCTGGATCATAGTGTAGTTCTATTTTCAAGTTTTTGAGGGAACTCCATGCTGTTTTCCAGAGAGGCTTCACTAGTTTGCATTCCTACCAACAGTGCAAGAGGGTTTCTCTTCCACCTCCTTGCCAACACCTATTGTTTCTTGTGTTGGTAATTTTAACCATTCTGACAGGTGTGAGGTCATATCTCATTGTAGTTTTGATTTGTATTTCCCTTATAGTGAGTAATGTTGAGCATCTTTTCATGTAAGTATTTCCTTTCTAAGGTACAAACTTTCTGTGTTATATAATTCTGAAATACACTATAATTTTGGATTACAATGGCACCTTTCTCTGATTTATAGAAGTGATTTAATTTTTTACTTGCTTTATTTGTTCTGATCACTTCAATGAAAACATGAAAGTGAATATAATTGAAATACTTGGATTTAAATGAATATCTTGGAAACAAAGCAACTGGTTTCTACTTTTTCTATTTTTTTTTTTAATTTTTTTTTTCAGCGTTTATTTATTTTTGGGACAGAGAGAGACAGAGCATGAACGGGGGAGGGGCAGAGAGAGAGGGAGACACAGAATTGGAAACAGGCTCCAGGCTCTGAGCCATCAGCCCAGAGCCCGACGCGGGGCTCGAACTCACGGACCGCGAGATCTTGACCTGGCTGAAGTCGGAAGCTTAACCGACTGCGCCACCCAGGCGCCCCTACTTTTTCTATTTTTGAAATAAACATGCTTTTTTATCATGAGCATAACACAATTTTTTAAATTAAATCATGGTTTTATTTGCCTAACACTGTTCCCCCAACAACATGGATAACTTGTATATTAGCTAAAAAGCATGAAAGTATAAAGAAATTCTTGTGGTTTTGAAGTGCTTGCCCTTTGAGGGAAATATTGTTATCTCTTTCAGATGAACATAAGGGCTGTAATTTTCAGGAAGCATAATCACATTTTTAAGTTAAAGTTATGCCTTTTTACAACTTTTGACCTTTCTAATAGTCAAGGCAAGATATGTAATTGATGCTTATTCTTTAATGGCTCTAAAGGAATGAGTAAAAGTGACCTTTTGATAGAGGCTCCACTTGGTGATTGTGCCAAGGCTGCATAATAGAATTTACAAAGTTGGGTCCAGGTGTGTGAGTGTGTATGAATGTGTGTGCTCTTTAAATATCCATAATGAAATTGAAACACTAACTCCACATAGGCTTTCTGCCAGCTGGCCCTAGACAAGTAACATTCAGCTCTTTTACAATTCACCTTCAGGTGATAGACATTTACATTGCAAGTTGTTTTTTTTTATTTTCTGCTTTTGATTCAGCCCTGCATCCATTCTATCAATATAAATTAAGTAGTATGATCAATTATATAGTGTTTTTCTGTTTATGAAAACACTTCCTCATTCATTATCCTATTTACTTCTTTCAGCATTGAAGATAGATACGAATATAGTATCATATATTCACATAGGAAAGAAAAAACGGGCTAACAGTACAGAGATGAAATTCAAGCCCAAATCTTATGATAATACATTTTGTGTTCTTTTTATCACAACATACATAGTTATAAAGATAGGAATACTACAGAATACTTTATAGAGCAACAATTCTACAATAGATATGAGATACATTCTGAACTATGTACCAGACAACTTTCAGAGATGCTTATATGTTTTGTTTGGGTTACAAAATTACATTTTACTTTATCCCCTTAGTTGCAAGAGTGAAAATCCATCAGAAGCATCATCAGTACACAATTTAACACAATAGAGTGGCAAATAAAATCATGCTGTCTTCAGTTTATTATAATTCCACAATTAGCTTACTTTTCTGTAAGAAAAGTGTAAGACACATTTTTAAAAAAAGGAAATAAGGAAAGATAGAAGGAAATGCCTGCAATTTCCTCATTTCTTAGAGCAAGACACTGAAGGATAAAAAATGAAAACTCATAGTTATTGTCCCACTTTCGAAGAAAACAAATAACTAATAGCCTTTAAGATAAAGTACAGTGACAAATAGATGAGTCTTTCCAAAGTCAATAATGTTCCTTCATTTCTTACATAAGCACAGCTTCTATTTAATATCTAAAAATAATTTATATTTATTGAGATTAGAAATTAGAAATGTCTTAGGAAAGTTTAAAATTACCTATAGAGAGTTATGTCTGGTTATTATATAAAAGGATTTGAAGACATTTTCCAGGAAAACACTTTAAAAATCTGGATAAAAGACTTTAAAGAGCACTGTTTACAAGGAAGCACAGATGAACTGAATTCAGAACATTCATGAATGAATAAAGAGTGATAGTAGTTTCTTGGGGGCAAATACATGGTGTCAGTGCAAGCAAATAGATGATATAGGCTTGTTGAAAAATTATCTAAGTGTAGCGAGTCCAGCTGAACTATTAGCAAGGATGAGGGACAAGTGGAGCATAATAGAGTCTAGAAGTCTCCAAAATACAACAGTAATTTATTCAACTTGACAATTTTTCTTGTTCCAGAAAAAATTGAGAAAAATCACCTAAAGTTAAACATTAGTTATCTGAATAAGTAAGAAAATTGATAAATCCATAACAATACTTTTCAAATTAAAAGAAGGAAAAACAAATTATGACTATTTGGATTCAGAGAGGGATATTGCCACCTATCCACAGACTTTACAATATATTAAGAGAATAAAATGAACAACTTTGTGCTGAGAAAATTAATAACAAATTAAAGGGGCACATACTTTAAAAAAGTTTAACTTACACAACTGACACAGGATGAAGTGGACAACCTTACAAGCCCTATATGTGGTAAATAAATTCACAGTAAATTTCTCAAAAGACGCAGAAACATTCTGGCCCCAAAGCGTCTATGGTAAATGCTATCAAATGTTTAATAAAAAAATGAAATCAGTTGTGCACAAGTATGTCATAGAAATGGTAGCTGGGAAGACATCCCAACATGTCATGACCTATTGTAACCCTAACACCATATTCTGTAAAGAACATTATAAGAAATCAAAATTTACCAAAGGATATCACAAACATAGTTTGTGCCAAACCCTTAACACAATTATTAAATTAATTCCTGCATTATAAAAAACAAAAATGCACTATGATGTAGAGGGATTTATGTTTGCAGAAATGCAAAGGTGATTTAATATTTCAAAATCAAATTATGTATTTCTTCACATTAACAGAACATTGAAGAAAATCTTTTTATCTTGATGCAGAAACATTATTTTTGCAAATTATTATCTGTTCATGATAAAACTTTTTAGCAAATTAGGAACAAAGGGGAACCTTCTCAAACCAAGAAAGGGCATCTAGAGAAAACTTTTACCTATTAGGTTTTGTAAAATGGATTACCTCCTAAGGTTAGGAAAATGTCAAAGATATTTTGTCCTACAACTTCTTTTCAATATTGAATAGTGGTCCTAATCAGTGTAATAAGGCAAGAGAAATGAATAACATAAATAGAGAAAGAAAAGTACATTTTTTTTATTAATAGATGACATAATTGTTTAGTAAAAATACAAAGGATTCTACCCTAAACCTGTTAGATCTTAATAAATAAATTATCAATGGCAGACAAAAAAGGCTACCATGTGAAATCCAAATGTATCTCTATTTGTAAACATAATTGAAAAATAACTTCTGGCCAAAATTGTAATGAAAAATATAACAAAAGATGCACAAAATCTACCTATTTCAAACTACAGAATATTAGTGAGAAAAGTTAGCAGTGATCTAAATAGATAAATGATCATAGTTGTTATATTCAGTATTGAAGAAATGTCTTTTTTTTCCACAAATTGATCTATAGAGCCAACGCAATTCAAATTAAAATCCGAGATGTCTTTTTTAAAGACATTGATAAGTTGATAATAAGATTCACATAATGATACAAAATCTATGAATTTGTCAAAATAATCTTGATAAAGAAGAATAAACTTAAGAAGCTCACGAAACCATATTGTAAGTCTTACTATACAACTATAGGAATTAAAATTACATGTTTGTACAAGATCAGACCGTAGTTGTTGAAAGAGAGGGAAGAATTACATACACATATATTCAGTAAAGTATTTTTTGACAATGGTGCAAATGAAAGCAAAGGGAATAGATATTCATAAATATTGGTAGAACAAGATAAATCCATAGAAGACATAAAGCCCTTGAGCTATACCTCACACCATATGTGCAAGTTGACAAGATGGATTGTAGTTCTAAATGTGAAAGCGAAAGCTATAAAATATCTAGAAGGAAACATAGAAAGTATTAATTTGGAGTAAGAAAAGATTTTTCTTAGACAAAACTCACAAATGCTAAGCATAAAATGCAAGAAAACTGATTGAGATAATCACAGTTAAAAAATCTGTTTATCAAAAAAATATAGCAACTATGATCATTCTATTCTCAGATTTGGAGAAAATATGAATAATACATGTATTTGACAAAGACCTTATGTCTAGAATAGATAAAATGACTCTCACATCCATTTTTTTTTAAGCGGGCAAAATGTTTGAAAGACATTTCACAAAAGAAGATATATGATTAACCCATAAGGATGTGAAAAGATACTCAACATCACTAATCATCAGTGAACTGCAATTAAACCAAAATGAAACATTACTAGAAACCTACTAGAATGGTTAAAATTGAAAGGAGTAACCAAATGTTACAGATGTCTGACAACTGGAACTCTTATACCTTACTGATGCAAAATTCATAAATATGCAACATGTGGCCAGCATATGACCCAGTAATTTCATGTCTTTTGGGATATCTATAGGGCTATCAATCAAATATTGATTTCACCTAGAGGAGGACGGTGATTCACTATGAAGGCATGTAAAGAGTAACCATTAGAGTTTCAGTTACACAAGTGTATATACTTGTCAGTAATCATCAACATTCATCCTGTGTCAATTTCAATTAACTTTTTAAATGTACTATGAATTTCTCAGGTTTAAAAAAAATCACCTCTAATACCTGGATTAATGTTAAAACTTCTTACTGTTTTAGCATATATCTTTGCTGTAGTTTTTCTATGCTTATTTTTAGAGTTGAGCTTATATTAAATATAAAATATAGTTGCTGACCTTTCTTTTTGATTCAATATTCAACCAATACATTTTCCATGGTACTTTAATTTTGTTAGTTGCTTTTATCCTTTCCTTCCAAATAGAAATACATGCTTATTTTAATAATATAAATATTATTGACAAAATATGTAGTGTCTACAGAATTCTATTCCTATTTATTATAATTTTATGGAAGTAAAATTAATGAGTCAGAGTTATGAGCATTTTAAAATCTACCCATACACGTGAGCAAATATCTTACAATAGAAGAGAAAGGGTGATCAGCAAGCAACTTTTATTTTAGTTATTTTTAAGACTTTATGGAACTATTGTTAAGCATACAGACATATATATGCATATAATTTCATTTTATGCATGTTGCTTTTCAAACAACATATTTGAGACAGCACACCAATTATATTTAACACGAAGCTGATTTTCACAAGGAGGTCTGAACTAGAATGTAATCGACCGTTTTGTCATTTAGATAAGTTCTTTGTTCTGTAGGACTCAAGTCAAATCAAGACGTAAGTGAACCCAGAATCAGATTTAAATAAGGAATATGTCAAGTTACAATGTATAAAGGGGTTGAAATCGTATATAAAAATGAATTCAGAATTGGAAATGTTCAAGACATTTATATCTGCTGTCCTCCCTATCATTTTCTTCTAGATGTCTACTTGGCAAGCTTCCTCATTTCCTTCATACGGTCCCCCTTCTCTTGCTTTATTTTTCTTCACGATGCTGGTGTGTGTGTGTGTGTGTGTGTGTGTGTGAGAGAGAGAGAGAGAGAGAGAGAGAGAGAGAGAGAGATACAGAGAGACAGAGACAGAGGGAGAGAGAGAGAGAATGTTTATTTTCCAATTGCTAAAATACAAGGTCTTCAAGATCAGGAATTTTGTCTCATGGGTGTCTCTCACTTCTGGGACAATAAATAACACATATTATTGGGTGAGTAAATGAAGTAATTATTATTAGGTCCATGTAGGTTCATGATTTTTACAGCTTCGTGAGATTTGTATAGCTTCTCAGTGTGAGTCTTTGGTATGAAAAAAAATAACTGGTTATTTTTCTTAGCTAATATATTAATTCTGTTTTTAAAGGTTAAGTTTTATTCACTTGCATGTATTATAATTACTGATATCCATAACTGCGTTAATTTATGCAATCTTGATTTCCATTTTGTTTACTCTTTTCAGTTTTCTTGTTTTTTTTCCTCCAATTTCTGTGGCTTTGTTTCAGTAAGTCAAATTTACAAAATCACTTCTCCACTCTGATTTTAAAATATTGGTTATATTTCCATTCCTTTGATGATTGTCTATAGTTTTAGGGACTGGATATAATTATAGTCCTTTTATAACAAAGTCTACAGTTATTGAATTATATTTTCCTCTTTATTACAATGATTAGCAGCAGCTTACTTCTACATCTAGCTAAAATTTTCAGAGATTTGAATTCAGCAAAGTCGCAGGATACAAAATCAATGTACAGAAATCAGTTGCATTCTTATACACTAATAATGAAGCAACAGTAAGACAGATAAAGAAACTGATCCCGTTCACAATTGCACCAAGAAGCATAAAATACCTAGGAATAAACCTAACCAAAGATGTTAAAAGATCTGTATGCTGAAAACTATAGAAAGCTTATGAAGGAAATGAAGAAGATACAAAGAAATGGAAAAACATTCCATGCTCATGGGTTTAAAGAATGAATATTGTCAAAATGTCTACCCAAAGCTATCTACACACTCAATGCAATCCCAATCAAAATTGCACCAGCATTCTTCTCGAAACTAGAACAAGCCATCCTAAAATTCATATGGAACCACAAAAGGCCCCGAATAGCCAAAGGAATTTTGAAGAAGAAGACCAAAGCAGGAGGCATCACAATCCCAGACTTTAGCCTCTACTACAAAGCTGTAGTCATCAAGACAGCATGGTATTGGCACAAAAAGGGACACATAGACCAATGGAATAGAATAGAAACCCCAGAACTAGACCCACAAACGTATGGCTAACTCATCTTTGACAAAGCAGGAAAGAACAACCAATGGAAAAAAGACAGTCTCTTTAACAAATGGTGCTGGGACAACTGGACGGCAACATGCAGAAGGTTGAAACTAGACCACTTTCTCACACCATTCACAAAAATAAACTCAAAATGGATAAAGGACCTGAATGTGAGACAGGAAACCATCAAAACCCTAGAGGAGAAAACAGGAAAAGACCTCTCTGACCTCAGCCGTAGCAATTTCTTACTTGACACATCCCCAAAGGCAAGGGAATTAAAAGCAAAAATGAACTGCTGGGACCTCATGAAGATAAAAAGCTTCTGCACAGCAAAGGAAACAATCAACAAAACTAAAAGGCAACCAACGGAATGGGAAAAGATATTTGCAAATGACCTATCAGACAAAGGGCTAGTATCCAAAATCTATAAAGAGCTCACCAAACTCCACACCCGAAAAACAAATAACCCAGTGAAGAAATGGGCAGAAGACATGAATAGACACTTCTCTAAAGAAGACATCCGGATGGCCAACAGGCACATGAAAAGATGCTCAACATCACTCCTCATCAGGGAAATACAAATCAAAACCACACTCAGGTATCACCTCACGCCAGTCAGAGTGGCCAAAATGAACAAATCAGGAGACTATAGATGCTGGAGAGGATGTGGAGAAACAGGAACCCTCTTGCACTGTTGGTGGGAATGCAAATTGGTGCAGCCATTCTGGAAAACAGTGTGGAGGTTCCTCAGAAAATTAAAAATGGACCTACCTATGACCCAGCAATAGGACTGCTAGGAATTTATCCAAGGGATACAGGAGTACTGATGCCTAGGGGCACTTGTACTCCAATGTTTATAGCAGCACTCTCAACAATAGCCAAATTGTGGAAAGAGCCTAAATGTCCATCAACTGATGAATGGATAAAGAAATTGTGGTTTATATACACAATGGAATACTACGTGGCAGTGAGAAAGAATGAAATATGGCCCTTTGTAGCAACGTGGATGGAACTGGAGAGTGTGATGCTAAGTGAAATAAGCCATACAGAGAAAGACAGATACCGTATGTTTTCACTCTTATGTGGATCCTGAGAAACTTAACAGAAACCCATGGGGGAGGGGAAGGAAAAAAAAAAAGAGGTTAGAGTGGGAGAGAGCCAAAGCATAAGAGACTGTTAAAAACTGAGAACAAACTGAGGGTTGATGGGGGGTGGGAGGGAGGGGAGGGTGGGTGGTGGGTATTGAGGAGGGCACCTTTTGGGATGAGCACTGGGTGTTGTATGGAAACCAATTTGACAATAAATTTCATATATTTAAAAAAATGAAATAAAATAAAAATTTCAGAGATTTATTATTATAAGAACCAAATGTATATTTGTATGTATTTTAGTTTGGATTTTAATTTGCAAACTTTTATTTTTTAATTTCTGAGTTAAATAGTTTCTCCCCCATTACCTCTTTAGGATTGAACTTTCTTTTTGACGAAACACATCTTTCAACTGAGCATCTGTGTGTAAATCTGTGAGTTTCAGAAACATTTTACAGACTTTCTCCTCAAATGCGACTTCTGTTCCATTCCTTCAAAGTTCTTTACCTTCTTATTAGATGGAATTAGCATCTTCATTCAGCTTGCATCTATACGGACATCTTTAATTCTTTAACCTTATATCTAAACTGCATTTTCCATGAGTGTCAGTATTGTTTTCTGATCCACTAATTCTGTTGTTAAATTTGTCCTACCTAGAGATCATCTTTTTTTATAGCATTTTAAATTCCAATCACAGTATATTTCATATCCAGTATTTCCTACTTTTGCGTTTATAGTTTTTCAAACTTTATCTGATTTTTGTATGCTCTAATTTATTATTTCATGTAAAACAAATTATTGACTGTATTGTTTATTTTATTGGATGTGATTTTTAACGTTAGAATGTTTTATGCTCTTTGGTTTGTATGCTATTCTCTGTTATTTTTTGACAGCAGTGATGGTAGTATTTTCCTTTTTCTTCTCTCCTTCTGCACTCACATTGCATCCATGGGTTGTTGTTTTTTTTTTAATTTTTTTAAACGTTTATTTATTATTGAGAGATGGAGAGACACAGAGCATGAGCAGGGGAGGGGTAGAGAAAGAGGTAGACACAGAATTCAAAACAGCCTCCAGGCTCTGAGCTGTCAGCACAGAGCCTGACACAGGGCTCGAACTCACAAACTGTGAGATCATGACCTGAGCCGCCGTTGGTCGCTTAACCAACTGAGCCACCCAGGCGCCCCCACTTTTTAAAAAAAATTTTTAATGTTTATTTATTATTGATCCATCCACAGGTTTTACTGCTACCTTCAGCTAGTACTCTGGGCCTTTATTATTATCAGGGTTTGGAGTACTGTGCCCATAGAAACACTGATGATATTGCATATCCCAAACATAATGTAGGGGTCTTGATTCATTTAGTTAATAAGGTATGTTTGTCCCTCCCCCTACTATCCCCAACCAATCAAGTCCAAAGTCTAAATAAAGATAAATCGCAGTCTTTCAGATTGGCAAAACTTGAATGCAGCTGCTCTTTTCGGATGGGAGCCCCTCATATTAGCTCCTTGGTTTTAGCAGTGAATTTAGTTCTGGTATCCTATTTCATAAGAAACCACTTTAATATCTCCTCTTTCACCTTCCTTTTCCTCCCCTGTTCCTCCTCCATCTCTATCTCTTCCTCCTCCTTCCTCAAGGATTAATGGTCCTGGGCTTGGATATTAGCCTTTTCACAATAAATGTAACTTACCACAAGGCCTGATTCATGCTCTTCCAACAGCTCTACCTTTATTTTCCATTCTGGGGATGACAAGCACCAGTTTCATTTTAATTTTATCCTAAGCCCTAGGTTTAATTAGCCACAAAGAAAACTTTGAGAAATATTTATTATTATGAAAAATTTTAAGTAGACATTTTTGGATAGATCTTTATATTCCTGTTCTACTATTTTTCTCAGCATAAATTTATAGATGAGGATTTGGCTCAAAAGATATACAAATAGAAAAATCGTATCATTCCTTGTTTCAATCTGATATTTGTTAAATGTATGTTAAGTGTGATTTTGTAGGAGTAGAAACATCCAGTTTTTATTAATTAAAATTTTCAAATTAAAACCATTATCGGGGCCCCTGGGTGGCTTAGTCAGTTGAGTGTCTGACATCAGCTCAGGTCATGATCTCATGGTTCATGGATTCATGCCCCACATCAGGCTCTGGGCTGACACCTCAGAGCCTGGCGCCTGCTTCAGATTCTGTCTCCCTCTCTCTCTGTCCCTCCCCGATTCACACACTCTCTCTGTCAAAAATAAGCAAACATTAAAAATAAAAAAAAAAAAAACCATTATCTACGCTAATTCATTTCTTTAGGTCTAGTTCTAATGAAAATCTACAAAGCATTTCCTGTGTAACCATATGTAATTTTCTTGAATAATCTTTGCCATTTTCAAAACCGAAAACTTCCAGGGGCATGTTTAAGGTTTTATTTAGGTAATAAAAGACATCATTGATTTCTACTAAATAGCACATCATAACTGATTTTGTTATAGAATTTGTTTTGCCTGAGATTATCAATTTTCTGCTAGCTTATGACTTTATGTGCTTATCATAATATATTAAAGAGAAATATAGATCTATGAGTAGACATAAGTTTTATGTTTGTTAGTTTTTTTTTTATTTGAGAGAGACAGAGAAAGAGAGTAGGTGTGTTAGACTCCTATCAGATAACAGGCTAAATGAAAGCAGAAGCAATCATATGTCTCCTAATTGTTCCATTTTGGAAATACTATGTCTTAACATCTGTTATATTTAAGTGTTGTGGACAACTGACCAGCTGACTAGTTTATATTCTGTTCTGGCTATGTGTAATGAGATGACTTCTCGTCACAGAATAAGGTAGATTGGTTTCCTCTATTAAGTTCTTCTCCCTTGTCTCCCATCATATCTTTGTTCTTCAGGGCTTTTTTTGTCCTTTTGTTTTGGCAGTTATAATACTAATGATATTTTCACGTGTGAATACTTTCCAGGGACTAACAAAACATACGTCCTCAGACTTAATTTTGACTTCCTATCTTAAATGCTGAATTGATTCATTTTTGTTCACTCATTTTTTCTGGAGCTATTTGTTATCCAATATACTGAATTTTCAATACCATCAAAACTTTGCATTTTGTTAGATGTTGGTAAATGTGTTATTAAATGGCTGCAAGGTTAATATTGTTGCTGTTTTATTTTATATAGCAAATATTTGCCATGATATCAGTTATTAGATTAATAGTTAACTGGTTTGCCTGAGTCGCGTTTCATGACTTTGCAATATTTATGTTGTTATATTTTCAATTTTCTCTTTTCTCCAAATCGAAATAGATTTCAGTTAATATTATACAAGGATTATTGTGAATTTAGAAAATTATTTTCCTAGATCCTGTCCATTACTTGTAAATAATATTTTTAAAATGGTTTTAATGTTAATTTATTTTGAGAGAGAGAGTGTTGGGCATGCAGTGGCGCAGGGGCAGAGAGAAAGGGAAGAGAGAGAATCCCAAGCAGGCTCCATGCTGTCAGCATAGAGCCAAATGCAGGGTTCGATCCCATGAACCGTGAGATCATGACCTAAGCCAAAATCAAGAGCTGGAAGCTGAACCGACTGAACTACCTAGGTGCCCTATTTGTAATCATATTAATTGCAGCTTACCAATATATTAAGCTTCACTCATTATCCCCTTCTAATATAAATAAGGGTATAATTGAACAGTAGAACTACAGTGACATATCTTCGCAACAAACAAATGAGAGAAATTAACATTAATATTTGTAAGCAAGAAGCATAATTTGGCAGTTTTCAAGATTTCATGAGAGAATGCTATCCACAAAAACACATTAACATGTTTTGTTTTCCCTTAAAATCAATCTGTTACTATCAATTTTAAAATCAGCTGTTGAGTGAAAAATCACTTAATAAGATGAAGTTCCTCTTGCATCTGATTCTGGAGTTTACATAGAACATTGCTTTAGATCAGAAGTTGGGAAACATTTTCTGTATAGTAAGTATTTTGGGTTTTACTGGCCATACAACCTCTCTTGCAACTACTCAACTCTGCTGTTATAACCAAAGGTAGCTGTCAAGAATATGCAAACAAACCAGTATAATTGTGTTCCATTAAAACTTAATTTACAAAAATGGCAGGGGTGCTGCATTTTGCCTACAAGCTATGTTTTATGGACTCCTACTTTAAATCAAGCATTGGGAAAAAAGAAACAAATTATAGTGGGCTTTTGAACTATGCAACAAACATTAATTTGTTAATAATATGAAAGCATTAATATACTTATATAACTTGTAATATATACTAAATATATGCACAATGGATTTTTTTTTATTCATAGTAGCTATAAATGTACTAGTTATGTTAATGAACAGGACTATAATCAGAAGGAGTTTCATATTTTACTATCACTGTCTACATTTCTTCTGTGTGAATGACACTTTACTGCTTGTGAATGAAAATTAGGGTGAGCTCCATGATTTTTTGTGTCACTGTCAGGAAAGGTAACAGTCTTAATTAATAAATAATATGTCTATTTCAGTCTAGCATAATCATAAAACCTTTAGACTTCACTCATAGTTGTAGCTGCCTGTACTGATAGCAAGTTGAGCTTCTTTATGGTAGAGGGATGCATGATCACCACATCTATTTCTCACACTGTTTATTCATCATGATTTCTAAGCCATCCAGATATGTACAATGGAGAGAGAGGTGAGAGGTCCCTATGTGACCAATATCCTTATTAAGTAGCTTACTGTTTTTGTAGATATGAGAAGTAATTAATACTAATTCCTTTCCTATGGGGCCCTTAGTGGGAACTTAAAAGAAACCTAACTCTTTCTCTGGTGCTCTCAAACCTGAAGTTTTTGTGAAATGTAGGGAGGAATACTGTTCAGCAGTTGTTGATTACACCTGTTTTCTCAGACCCCAGGACTCAGAGTTGCCTTCACTTCATTGTGCTGAGGTATTTCCCCCATTTTAGGTGGCAACCACATCCTGCACTTCTCACCACTATGGCCTACATCTAGTCCATGGGAATCACTCCCTTTTGTTCTAAAATACTTTGGCCAGTTCTAATATAGTCACCTCTCTTTGGACCCCTTGTTGGCAGCCAGGCTGACCAACTCTCATCTTTTATATTCTTTAGACAGAAGTCCATTATTTTCCCCAAACTGTAGATATAATTTATGAAGTTCTCCAAGAGAAAGAAGGTCTCCCTACAACAACATTTTTTTCCATCAGAGTAAAGAGGAAACGCTCACAACTTTGAAAATATTAAAATATGCTGTTTGTTATCCAGCAGCTTCTGACACATTACAGTCTCCTTGTGAATGAAGATTTCAGAGTTTTGTAACTAACTAGCTGAACTACATTCTTTGTAAACCCTATATCATGGCTTTTCTATTCACTTTTGAGTGTGGCACCTGTTGCTTTAGTAACCCAGGAGAAGAGCTGAGCTGAGCCTCAGAAAGGCAGTGCAGTTTGTACACAGCAAAGCTTTAGGGTCTGTGTGAATGGAGCTTCCTGGGACTTGTTATATGTGGCAACAGTAAGGACTCATACTAGTCAAAACAATAGAAACAATGTGATTTAAAAATGGGAAGAGGAGCTGAATAGATATTATTTTTCTAAAGAAGACGTCCAAATGGCTAATAGGTACATCAAAAGATGCTCAATGTCACTAAATATTAGGTATATGCAAATCAAAACTACAATGAGTTATCACCTCACAACTGTTCCAATGGTTATCATCAGGAAGGCAAGATAACAAATGTTGGCAAGTTGGTGCCAAAAAGACAACCTTTGTGTACTGTTGGTGGAAATGTAAACTGGTGCATTCAGTATGGAAAACAATATGGAGGTTCCTCAAAATATTAAAAATAGAACTATCATATGATCCAGCAATGCTTCTTATGGATAGATATCCAAAGGAAATGAAAGCAGGATATTGAAAAGATACATGCACTCCTGTGTTTATCCCAGCATTATTCACAATAGTCAAGCTATGGAAACAATCTAATTGTCTCTAAGTGGATGAATGGATAGAGAATGTGGTATATACATACAATGGGATATTATTCAGCCATGAGAATGAAGGAAATCTTGTCATTTGCAACAACATGGATGGAATTTTAGAACATTATCCTTAGCAAGATAAGATAGAGGAAGATGGATATTGTGTTATATGACTTTCTCATGAAATCAAAGCTGGGCTTGTAGAAACAAAGTAGATTTCTGGTTACCAAGAGCTAGACAATAGAGGGAGAACTGGGAACATGTTAAAAGTGTACATACTTACAACTAGAAGATAAATTCTGGAAATCATAATGATCATACTGAACAATTCTGTGTTATATACTTCAAAATGCTAAGATATTGTATCTTAAATGTTCTTAGCATAAAAAAATAAATAAGTTATGTGATCAGATAGAGGTGTTAGCTAGAGCTATGACAGTAATCATATTGCAATATATAAATGTATCAAATTATCACATTGTGCACCTTAAATATATGCCATGCTATATGTTGATTTTATCTCAGTAAACAAAAATAGATTGAATTAGTAATTAATGATTTACATATTTGATACAATTCTCCAATGCAGCCATGTTGGCCTGGGCTTTCTTTGTGGAAAGTGATTTTAATGAATAATTTTTTTATCATTCATTCTAAATTTTCTTCACTGAATATGTATTGTCTTGGTAAAAGTATTAAAGAGCCACTACTAATAAAGTTAGAGTTCAACTGACACACTAGGAATAATATTTATAGCAACTATATGGTACGTAAATTTGAAAATAGAATTCTCTACTCCATAGAGAATCTCCATGTATTGATGAGAAAAAGGTAAGTACCACAAGGGAAATAACTGAGAAAGAACTGACAAAGTTAAGGAGAGTAAAGCCCAATAGCATAACACTCTAATTCCAGGTAGGAATATTACATGCTGCAACATTTCTTGAGGACTGTTTGCAGTTGTGTATTGGAAAAAACCACATTTGTGTTTAATCAAGAAATCACTCTTCTAGTGATTCCTCTTAATGATTTTTTGGATTATTTTTGACAATTTAAGAACACTTTTCCATCCTTTCCAGTGTTCTTGCATGCCCTCTTGTTGATGTCTGCTATAGAGGGCTATATGTCTATTTTGACATCACCATCTTGCCTCATGCCTCATCACACTTATTTTACATAGGGAATGTATTAAGATACCTTAGTTTTTGTAACACAGGTCAAAAACCGTATGTGATAGAAATTTATTTTTTGCTCATGCACAGTCCAAAAGATGTTTTTGATTGACATGTTTCAAAATGGTGATAGATGTACCCAGGCTTCCTCCATCTTGGAGTTCTGCCATCTTCAACAGGGGGCTTTCAAGTGAGTGAGAGCAACTGAAATAAGTGAGTGAAAATGAAAAGAATGTGATGGAAAATATACAGAAGCTTTTATGGACTGATTTGGAAGTGATAGACATCGCTTCTGACCACCTTTTGTTGTTCATATAGACCCCTCCCCCACATTTATATGGTAGGCTGGTAAATGTAGTCTAAGTCCCTGTGAGAAAGAAAATAGTCTTGGTGAATACTCTGCCTGTCTCTGCCACAATGTAAAAGAGAAACTATGCTCCGAGGGAAATGTTTTCAATAACACATATTAGTTTTCTCTTTTGAGTGTTACGAATTTAAATTTATGCTATTTAGCACCCATCATATATTCTAATTCACTTCAAAATCCAAAACTTCAAATTATTCATGCTTGACTTAAAGTTTTCCATTTCTTTGCTCTGCTTTTTTCTGCCTCTTCTATGAAACAGACCTCCACTTTTAAAAATGCAACCTTATTTTACCTAGTCCCTCTTACATTTTTCCTACTTCTACCCAAAGTATTTACTTCCTTGCTGTTTTATCTTTTGATTTTTTGATCATCTGAAAATCCTTTTATGTAAGCTCCATAAAGAGTTTAATATTTACCCAATAATATATCTTATCCAAATAATAAATGTAATAGTATAGGTATATGTGTTCTGAATACGTATGGTTTAATGGACAATCAATAAACACCATCTGCGAAGGAAGGAAACAGCTGAGAAATTGCCTAATGTTTGTCTTTTTGCCCTACAATGTATCTCTGAATTCCTAAATGTTACTTATTTTCAAATTACCTTTATTGTTCATCAAAGTAGTCTAAGCCCATGGTTTTGGAAAAATAATAATAAAGCCTAAAAACACTTACAGTATAAAAAAAAAATGCCCACCCCCTACTTCTACCCTAACACCCAATTCTCATAGTTAACTCCTCTATGTTGTTTAGTCATTTCTTCTTGCAGTTACTTTTTATTTTTTCCTAAACAATATTTCTACTGTTATTCTAAGTGTTCAAATAGATCTGCCATATACCTATCAAAATTCTTGCCAAAGTTAAACCCACTAAATATCCAGCTGTTTGATCTTGGGTCCCCACTCTCCTCCCCCACTTCTCTGTGGAGATCTTGCAGTGCTCAATCCTAAAACATCAAATTAAACTCGGCGCCACTGGGCTTGTGCCCAGTTAAGTACTGGGAATTCCTTTTGCCTCTCTCTTGTTTATAGGGTATAAATCTACCCACTTGCTTTGCAGAAGCTGGACCCAAGAAAGGGTGGGTGTGCCAGTTAAATGTAGGTTTTTAACTAATTCTCCAGTTTGCAAAAGGTAATTTACTCCAGCCTTCTGAAGTGGCTTATGCTCCTGCATCTGGAGTATCTCACATTCAATTTATTCACAGAATAAATCTTATGTGCCCTCTGAGTGTATAAAAGGATTGTTGCTGGATGTCTCTCAATGGGAGAGAGGACCTAGAGAGTCCATCTGTTCTTTACTTAGATTTTGACAAGTCTTTTTCTTTTTTTTTTTTTCAGTCACTGACTTCTGCAGTACTTGGTTGGTTCCTCTACATAATGAGACTTTAAGGGTTCCATGGAGCACATTGGGTTTTAACTCATGGTATTCCACACTGTAAGCACCCAGGTAATAACTTTGTTTCCTAAATCATTTACTACTCCTCCATTTTCCTTTTTGTCTTCAAATTTTGTTGAAATAGCAAACTTGCTGTTGCCTTTTCTGCAGTCCTCTTTGTGCTTGAAAACATAACCTTTTTTTTTTTTTTTTTTTTTTTTTTTTTTTTTTTTTTTACTTTACTACTGGATTGAGAGAGTATGTGTATAGTCAACAACTTCCAATCATTTATGGAAATCCTTTCTAATTAAGTTTTAGAGTGATAGCAGAGACAATAACATATATACCTGAGCTGTTGATTTTTTTCTCCATGTTTATTGCTGAAATCTGTGTTTTAATTCTCTAGGGATGTTGGCTAATCATTCTAGGAATATAAAAAAGTTACTTTCAATTATTAAGCCTCCACCCAAGCTGCACATATGTAATATTCCATGCATTTTTGCCCTTGTCCTCCATTTAATCCTTTGTATCACAGGAGGGACATATCCCAATAAAGAGGGCAAATTCAACTCCTTTTATCAGCTCAGATCCACAAAGAAAAGACAAGAAAGGTTATAAAGAAAAGGAGGAAGCAAGGAAGTGTTCAAAAGAAAAAGATCTTTGCACTTTGCCCAGCTTTAACCCTAAAAAATGATATTGTATTTTTCTCAATATTTTTTAATTTCTATTTTAAATATATGACATTAAAGTTCCTCAGTTTTTCATACTAAACTATAAATCTCACTTAAGCCTGATAATATGGGGATATTGCCATTTGATCAGTTATATTCATTGAATTATTTAGCTCTTACAATAAATTAGACAAAATATATGCTTATATCAAAAATATAGCTAAGATATTTAAGATATGCCAAAGTATTTATAGAATAATCTCCTTTCTGAAGAATAAATGATAAATTCAATAGATAATAGTATATAAATTGAAACTGTCTGAAAAGTAATATATTCAACTGTTCGTAGACGATTACTTTGAAAAAATGGGAATACAGTAGGCTTTCTAAATTTTATGTTTCTATAATGTTTCCATTTTCTTACAATATATTCATGTAACTAGTTTAATAATGAAAAATGAATTATGTCATATGTATTGAATATATGCCCTTTGCTCAACATGAAGCCAGGAATCAAGAAATATAAAGAAGAATAAGGTGGTGATTCTAACTTCAGTTAACTTGCATTGTCAAGACAAGATGCATAGATATAAACCACATAATTATACGAGAAAGTATGTGAATAAATGTCAAAATTAGTTGTTTTAGTTCATTGAACAAAAAGTTGAGTTGGTTAGAATAGGAAAATGATTGAACTTGAGATGCATATTAATAGAGTAATTCTATTTGTGTAAGCCAACTGGAGTTGTAGAGTACATTAAAACGGGGATTAGTCAAGCTACAAAAACCCAAGAGAGAATTTAATATTAGCAAATCATTTTAATACTGTGTATTCTTGATCTGAAAATGTTTATATTTATGAATAAGGTAGTGTTAGCATCATGCCAAATGATGATTTATGCAGAAAAGAAGCATTTAAATAAAGGAAAAATGGTGCTTGCCCAAGAAAATATGGAGCATATATGAGGTCAGAAAGTTGTATTTGTCTTTTTATTACCCCATTTATGATTGACATACCACTTAGTACCTATTATTTAGGACATTGTTAAAGCAGCTCTAAAAAGAGCCGGAAAATTATAGATTTTGTAAGTTACAAGTTGATTTTTTATTGAAAATCTATTTTTCCACATATATGGCCCTGGGGTAATCATGTTTTGGGGGTGTTAGCTGTTTCCATTTGTGGCTCTACAGTTTCTCAGTGTGACTCTTCTAACATTTGTTCCAATATTCCTGCTCCATTTCCACTCTCATGATTGTTTTTCAGCTAACAGATGGTGGGGAGAAGATTACACCAAGCCATCATCAATTGAAAACCACTAAGTTGAGTAGCAGAACTCAACCTGGACTGCCCATTAAAATCACCTGGTGCCTTTTTAGGACAGTTTAATTGGAACCTCTGGGGATCCAGTAAATAGAACTTCCAAGAACTCCACTGGTCATTGCAATGTGCAGCCAAGGTTGAGTACAGATGAACTTAGGTGAACTCAGATCACTCAGTGGAAAGTGAATCGAAACATAAAGAATAGGTAGTTTCCATTGAAGCAGAACTCACCAAAAATCCACACAGGACATTTAAAAACAAGGGAAATATAAGAGTTTCTAAGGGAATATATTAAGAAAAGATTTTCAAGCACTATGATCAAGAACTTTAATTTGGAAATTTAATAGACAAAGTAGATGTGAGATGGTCACTATTAAAAACCAGCTAAATCTTCTAGAATTTCAAGTAGAAAAAATATCTTAAAGTTCATAGCAAAAATAACATGAAAAAATGAGTGCAAAGATAAATGTGTACATATACATGAGCTTTCACATGGGACAGATAAGCCTTCCACAGAACATAAAAATAGAGTGACATATAGTTAGACTCAATTAGTAGAAAAAAAATGTTCATTATGTAAATAAGGAATTGGCTGCAGATGGGAAGGCTTCCATAGGGCCACGGAAAGATGAATGAAAAAAGAGTTAAAAAATTAAATGAAATATCACAATTAATAATTATCATCAGGGAAATTTTGGATTCCAAGATTTAAAAAATGATCTTATAAGTTGAGGACAAATATTAAAGAAACAAAAATCTTATTCCCAATTAAATTATTACTTACCTGTAAGGGAAAATATATTTATGCAAAGATTCGAAAAGGATAGCATTCACATAATTAATATGAGGGAAGTACTTGAGAAAATATTCTAACCAATTGGAAAAGATTTTTTTAAGTAACATTATGGAGAGAGCAAATAGGGAAGAAATATTTTTAAAATATGAAATGTTAACATTGTAAAGAGGTTTCCAATACACATGTGGAAGTAAAAGTTTTAAAGTATATCATCTGTGCCCAGTCGTTAAAAAAAAAAAAAAAAAAAAAAAAAAAAAAAAAGAGTGAAGAAGGGAGAATAAGAATGCATTAAAACAAAATAGGCACATGTCTTTTTTTTTTTTTTTTTTTTTTTTTTTTTTGTAAAGGACAGGATAGAACATATTTTAGTCTGTCTGGACCATGTGGTCAGTTTTGCAACTGCTTATCTCTGCCATAGTAACACAAAGGCAGCAAAGGTGGGCATAGACAACACACAAACAAATGAGAATGGCTGTGTTCCAATAAAACTTTATTTACAATATCAGGCAGTGGAACAGGTTTGGTGTACGTGCTGTAGTGTGACGACCTCAGCTCAAAAGAATATTTGTGGGAGGGAGGAGCAGATGCACCAATGAAAATGTAAAAGTATAAATGAGGAAAGAAAAAATAGGACAGCAACTTCATGAATGACAGCATGAGGAGCTCAGTGGATATGCTCCCGAGTGAAACAACCATAATTGCTAAAAGTTATATATAAAACAAAAATTTTGGAAATTATCCTACGGGCATACATCAAATGAAGAAACAGTCAAAAAAAAGTCTAAATCTTAGTAAGAAAGTGAGAGTCCATGGCACTTGTGCCATAATCCATTTCCTGCCTGCTACCCTTAGGTCAGTGTGACCAGAGCTCCATTCTGAGTGGGTATGGATAAGATTAGGCTACCTCATCTCCTAGCTCTCAGACATGAACTATGGTAAATTCTTGGAAGGGACAAGCCACCAATATTTCTCATTTCCACCAGCTCCATGTTTGGAGACTAAATTCCAGGTAAGTATGACGAAGAGGTTGGGATCTCCTTCCCTCTACACAAAAACACTGAGACCTTTATCTCCCTTACACCAGCTCACTGACAGAGAGAATTTCCATCCCAGGAAAGACAAACCAAAAGAGACGAGTAAAATATGGGTGTTATCCTAAGAAAAGGAAGCTATTGTCACTGAATTTTTTGTGATAGTTAAGGATCATGAAAAGCGACAAAGGTAATCATTGCAGCATTACTTCTAGTTTAAAAATAAATTGGAAAAAAAAAGTCAAAATTAAAGAAATTTTAACTTCAATAAGCTTTAAAGATTAAAGAAAATGTATGCAATATCCTCACAACATAAGAATAACCAAGAAAACTTCTGAAAAGTTTGAAGAAGGAAAAAGAAATAGTGAGAGATGTCATTTATGAACCATAAACAAAGGCACAACAGAGAGGATCAATAAACCTAAAATCACTTCCAGAAGATCCACAGGTTAAGAAAACAAGTAACTACAATGATCACAAAAAGAAAAAGCACTAATAATCCAAGAAAGGAATTGAAATAAAGGATATGTACTCAGTTGCTACATATTTAAAGGCATGAAAAAGCATATCATGAAAATATTTTATGCTGATGTGATTGAAAATGTAAACAGAATGGAAAAATCCTAAACAAATAAAACTTACCAATACTGACACAAAAAGAATAAAAACTCTGAATAGTTACAGACCTAAAAAGAGGTATTAAGTTTGTACTTAAAGATCTTCACACAAAGATTATCTCAGGCCCTGACAGTAAATTTTACCCAAGAGAAAGAAATGATTCTTACTCAATCATTAATATAACTTGAAAACTTCTAGACATTATGAAAGAAGTAGAAATTCCCCAGCTTATTTTGTAAAGCCACCTTAATATCTAAGCATAAAAATGATTATGATATAAAGGGCAATTATAGTCTAAAACATGAACCTCAATAAACAATTATTTTAAAGACTTTATCAAAAGTTATCCATCTGTTTATATAATGAATGCATTTGGGGTTCTTCTGTGTATTAAAGTTGATCAAATATTTTAAATTCACGATGTAATTTAGCAAATTATAGAGTAACTGGGAAAATATAATAGATGCAAAAAGGATTTGATAAAATTAAAAGTCTATTAATAAAAAAAAAAAAAAAAACCTTTGCCAAATAGAAAAGAAAGGAACTTAAAATGGTAGGAACCTTAAAATCTAAAAAGTAAATATTGTACTTAAGGATGTGTTGAATGCTTTCCATTTAAAACTAGTAACTAAACAATGATTTACACTATTACTACCTTTATTTACCAGTTTACTGGAGTTTCTAGCCAGTCTAGTAAGGCAGGAAAAAGAAATGAATATTATAAGGTTGGAAATAAGTAAATGCAAAGTATTATTCCCATATCATATGACTGATTCACAGAATTTTTAAAATTAAATTAAAATAAATATGTTGTTAATTCTAAAGCAAAGTTGCAGGATACCAGGATAATATAAAAATTGTTATAATTTCTCTCTGAAACATACAGAATATAAAATTTGAAATGATGAACATTTTAGGTAGAATGAAAAACACTAACAGCCTAGGAATAAATCTGATGAACATAGTACAAAGCTTTCATAAAGACAATCCAATGGAGTGCTATAGATTTACATAGACAATGGATTGAAAGAGTTGATATATTAAATTATCATTTGGGAATAATTGGTCTGTAGAATTAACAAAATCTCAATCAGTCTTCCAAAAGATTTTCTTTTGAAAAGTTATATGCAGATTCTTGTATATGTGAATTCATTGGGCTCATAATAGCCAAGACACTATTACACAAGAAATATAAAGTGGAAATACTCACTATAATGGATAAAAAGACTGATGGATGGATAAAGAACATGTGGTATGTATATTACAATGGACTATTATTCAGCCATCAAAAAGAATGATATCTTGCCATTTGCAGTGATGTGGATGGAGCTAGAGTGTATTATGTAAGCAAAACCAATCAATCACAGAAAGACAAATACCATATTATTTCACTGATACGTGGAATTTAAGAAACAAAACAGATGACCATATGGGAAGGGACGGGAGAGAAGAGAGGGAAATAAACCACAAGAGACTCAATGATACAGAACAAATTGAGGGTTTATAGAGAGAAGTAGGTGGGAGATGGGCTAGATAGGTGATGGGTATTAAGGAGGGTACTTGTGATGAACACTGGATGTTATATGTAAGTGATGAATTACTAAATTCTCCCGAATCCAATATCGCACTTTATATTAACTAAATTTTAAATTAAAACGATAATAATAATATAATAATAATAATTTAAAAAGACATTGGAATACTGTATTAACTACTGCAGTATGATTAGGGCAAGAGCATACAAATAGACCAAATGAATAAAATAGAGAGCAAGAAACACACTGACCACCACCTATATAGACATTTGATTTATTAATTTATTAATCCCTTGGAAAATTATCACTTCAGAGTAAAGAGGAAAAGTTGGTCTTTTTAACAATAGTTAATGGTTATGAAAGTGGAAAAAAAAAGTGTTGACTCCCCCAACACAAAAATTAATTCAAATAGATTGAAATCTGAATTTAAAGGCTAGGTAGGGGGGTGCCTGGGTGGCTTAGTCGGTTGAGCGGTTGAGCGTCCAACTCTTGATTACGGCTCAGGTCTTGATCTCACGGTTCATGAATTCCTGCCCCAAGTGGGGCTCTGTGCTGATGGTGCAGAGTCTGCTTGGGATTCTCTTTCTCTGCCCCTCCCTGGCTCATGTGTGTATTCTGTCTTTCTCTCTCTCTCTCCCTCTCTCTCTCAAATAAATAAACCTTATAAAATATATTTTTTTAAAAAGGCTATGCAGTATAGAACTTAAGGGGTAATACAGGAGAACACATGTGTAACTCCAAAGTTGAAAGGGACTTATTAACATACAATACAAAAGCATTCAATCACAAATTGAATCACATTAATATTAAGATTTTTCTTACTAAATCACTACTCATCTCAATAAAAGGTGAGTAGAAAGCTACAATGTAAAAGAAGATGTTTGCAACAACTAAAATGGCTAAAGTTGTGCATATGTTGTATGTACGTTGTAACAGATTAGAAATCATACGTTGTAACAGATTAGAAAAATGATCACAAAGCTTAGCTCTTCTTGTATCCATGCCTTTGGAGTGTGGATTTCCAATTATTTCCACCAAGAGGAACATACTCTACCTCTTAAATTTGGGAAACCCTTGCAAATTGTTTTTCCAGTGAAACATGGTGGAAATAATGTTGTCACACATAAAAGATTAGACATCAAGAAGTCTTTTATGTGTCTTGCTCTTGCTGTTGGTCCTGCCCAGCCAGTTAGGTTAATAAACTCAAGCTAGCTTGTTGGATGATAAAGGGCATGTGACTTAGTCATCCCTACTATCCAACCTAAGCTAGCCAACCCCAGTGACAAAGCTGCACTGTAAAGCAGAATGAGTGATTACAGTTGCATGAGTGAGCCTACCTGAAATAAATCCTAATTATTCATTCACAGACTGAGACAAATATTGTTGTTTAGATTTACTAAATTTTAGGTATTTTATTATGCAATAAAAAATAATAAACAGTGACTCAAATAGGTACATAATTTAAGAAGATATTCAAGTGAATATCTTTAATAAGTGTTAACAATCACTGATTGACAACAAACAATAACAATACCAAATGTTAGCAGGATATGTTACAGCTGGAATTCTTAGACACTGATGATGGGAATATTAATTTGTACAGTAACTTTGCAAATGGCAGTATAGAATCAAATCAAATATTTCTGTACCTCAGGACACAGTAGTTCTACCACCAGGTAAAATTCAACAGAAATGCATGTATATTTTTTTTAATAGAGTATACTTATTTATTTTGAGAGAGAACACAGAGCAGGAGAAGGGCTGAGAGAGGAGAAAGAGAACCCCAAACAGGCTCCATGCCATTAGCGAGGAGCCTGATTCAGGGGCACAAATTCACGAACCATACGATTAGATTCACCCAACATAAGAGTGAATCATTCCAATACAAGTTTTGCACTTTCACTTTCTATAAATTTGTAAATAAGTAAATATGCTTACATATTTGTATAATTGCCCCATTTTCATTGTGTTTGATACTTTGGCAACTAGCTTTTTAAACTTGAACCTCTTTGACACTTATCCAGAGATACATGTAGATAGAGTTCATTTTAATTACAATACACTTTTCCAGTGTTAGAAAAAATTAAAATATAATGAACTTATTCACTTTGAAGGATATTTAAGATTTCCACATTGTTAGTTACAATCAACTTTCTTACAAATAAATAAAGATACAAATAAAGATACAATCAACTTTCTTATATGTCTTTTTTGAAAGCATAAGGGATTCTCTGGGGTTTACACTTCAAAAGTAGGATTGATAGAAATGCCACCAATATTTTTCACATAAGCTATAATGAACAATCCTAAAATTCGTAAGAACCACAAAAGAGCCTGAATAGCCAAAGGAATCTTGAAAAAGAAAAGCAAAGCTGGAGGCATCACAATTCCAGTATTGAAGCTACATTACAAAACTGTAGTCATCAAGACAGTATGGTACTGGCCCCAAAACAGACACATAGATCAATGCAACAGAATAGAAAACCCAGAAATGGGCCCACAACTAATATTCAAAAACAAAAAAACAAACAAACAAACAAAAAACAAAACAAGAAAGAGTATGCAAGGAGAAAAAGACAGTCTCTTCAACAATTGAGGCTGGGAAAACTGGAGAGCAACATGCAGAAAAATGAGACTGGACCACTTTCTTGCACAATACAGAAAAACAAATTCAAAATGAATGAAAGACCTAAATGTGAGACAGGAAACCATAAAAATCCTAGAGGAGAACACAGGCAATAATCTCTTTGACCTCAGCTGTAACAACTTCTTACTAGAGACACTGTAAGGGAAACAAAAGCAAACATGAAATATTGGATCTCCATCAAGATAAAAAGCTTCTACACAGTGAAGGAAACAAAATTAAAAGGCTATGGAATGGAAGAAGTTATTTGCAAATGACATCTGATAAAGGGTTAGTATCTAAAATCTATAAAGAATTTATCAAAATCAATACCCAAAAAACAAATGAGCTAGTTGAGAAAAGGGCAGAAGGGATGAATAGACATTTTTCCAAAGAAGACATCCAGATGACTAACAGACACAAGAAAAAGATGCTCAACATCACGAGTCGTCAGGCAAATACAAATCAAAACTACAATGAGATACCACTTCACACCTCTCAGAATGGCTAAAATTAACAATACAAGAAACAAAAGATGTTGGCAAAAAATGCAGAGAAAGGGAAACCCTCTTATACTGTTGGTGGGAATGCAGACTGGTGCAGCTACTCTGGAGAACAGCATGGAGGTTCTTCAAGAAGTTAAAAATAGAACTACCCTATGGTCCAGCAATTGCACTACTAGGTATTTACACAAAGGATATACAAATACAGTTTCAAAGGGGTACATGGACCTGATATTTATTAGCAGCACTATCAACAATGGCCAAATTATGGAAAGAGACCAAGTGTCCCTTGACTGATGAATGGATAAAGAAGATGTGGGATATATAACAGTGGAATACTATTCAGTCCTCAAAAAAAAAAAATGAAATCTTGCCATTTGCAATGACATGAATGGAGTTGGAGTGCATTATGCTAAGCAAAATAAGTCAGAGAAAGACAAATACCATACGATTTCACTCATACGTGCAATTTAAGAAAAAAAAAAACAGATGAACATAGGGGAAGGGGGAAAAAGAGAAGGAGGCAAACCATAAGAAACTCTTAACTACAGAGAGCAAACTGAGGGTTGATGGAGGAACGGTGAGCAGGAGATAGGCTAAAATGATGATAGGCATTAAGGAGGACACTTGTGATGAGCACTGAGAGTTGTTATATGTAAGTGATGAATCACTAAATTCTACTCCTGAAACCAATGCTGTACTATATGTAAACTAACTAGAATTTAAATAAAAACTTGAAACAACAACAACAAAGTGGAATTGACGGGTTGTAAGTTAGGTGACTTTCCTTCTTTGCTTGGAAATTTTTAATTATTTTGGCATATAATTATAAATTTTACTATCTCCAAAATATATTAATTGCTCTTTCCCTGTCTGTTTTTCAAACCTTAGACATTCATTTTCTTGTTAATTTGCTCAGCAAGAAATACTAATTTACTGTTATGGTACTCTTATTAATGATTCATCATGGGTTTGAGATTTTTATTTGATCATTGATCATTTGGGGTTCTTTCTCTGTGAACTGCATGTTCTTATATCTTTTACCCATTGTGAGGTTTCTTTCTCAGATAGAAATACCATCTGAGATGTTAACAATAGCAGATCCTGAGTGGAGGGTATATGTAAGGAAACCCTCCATCAATACCTAGAGATTCTTCTGTAAATCTAAAACTTGTAAAAGTAAAGAAAGTTTATTCAATGTTAGGTTTACTTCTCTTTCTCCATCTTGCCAAAGAGCTTCAGCTCAGTTTTGATATGCTTTGCTGTTTAAATTAAGAACTTAAATTAGTCTTGCCAAATATATCTGTGGTCTCTTTCTACCAATCTGAAGATCTGCTATGATGTTCCAAAAATCTTAAAATAAAGAAACGAGAGTATAACATAAGAATGTTGGTGTTTATTTAAAGAAAATGATTATCATTTTACTCTTTTATTACTTTGTAAAAACTTTTTAAGGCTTTATTCCAATTAAGAAAATGTGTGCTTCAGAAACAATCTGTCCCATGTACAGTGAAAAGAAGCAACACTGTCAAAAAGACAAGCACTTTACATCTACACTACCTACAGCTTAAATGGTAGGCCTAACCTCAGCAGTTTGTTGTGAATTCTGTTCCTGTTTTTTCTGCTTAAGGACTACACTGCTGAGAATGTTTATGAGCCTGGAAGATTCTTTAAACGAAATAACAAAAATAATAACAATAAAAATGATAATTCGCAGCAATAAAGCTTGCCTTCCAAAGAGGATTTTGCATACTCTAACTTCTCTACTGAAAAAATTGAGATATGGAAATATATTTTTCCATTGATAAAAACTAAAATTTTTGTCTATGAAGTATTCAGTTCAATCAGTGATGCATGCCCCTCAATCAAGTACAGTGAACTGGGAAAAGCACACAATTAAATTGCATCAAGTCAAGTTTGTTTCTTGAGTTGTACAGCAATCTAAAATTTTGAGTAAATTGGGCATCTGTGAAATTATGCAACATTTTAATCAATTATGTCCTGAAATGCCTTGACTAGAGAGCAGTCAAATCAGTAAAATCTGCAACCTATTCATAGAATAATGCATATTGATCATTGCATTTTGGTACTCTATCACCAATAGGTAACTGCACTTTGAAATTCATCATGTTTATTTCCAATTTGTATCTACTTAAAAGCCCAACCTAACAACCATGCCTATAAATGATTGTATTTCATATATGCTACCCATGCAAACACGAACATATCCCATCCTAGAGTTCATTATTAACTACTTCTGGAACCCAGATAATGCAGGAACAGATTTTCAAGTAAAAACTGAGCGTGCCTGTAGCCTTGAATTCTGCAAGCGCTCTGTAAGTCAAAAGAAAAGTAAACTCATTCTGCACTTTGTAGCTGCGTCAACCACACACCATTTCCAGGGTCTGTTCTTTATAGCTAGATCTACAAATCACTCCACCACAAACTCACCAGTTTGCACAGGAGAGATTCGAGTTTGTCATGAGATTTTTTCTTGGTAGGGGGGAAATAAGAGGTTCTTTTTTATTGTTTTGTGTGAAGCACATAAGGGACAGCACTAGCTTTCTTCCTTTTGTAATGTGAAGCCAACCATTTCATCTCATTGGAATCTTTATAATAGAGAAATTTTAAATGTAGTGGGGGCACTACTCTTCCTTCACTCTCTCTGGTTACTTTTCTCCTCCAATGTGGCTTGCTTTTTAATTCACTGATATTTTATTCCCAATTCTCCGTATGTCTAATTTAGATGATAATCACAGATTACTCTCCACACTTATGACTCATCACACAAGTACATAATTCACGAATATATACACCCACATGCATGAACACACTTTTCGTGGTGGATCAGCTCCCAAAAATGTCAACAATATGATTGGAATTATGAATCACAGTGTATTATAAAGGGTATTTAATATTAATATAGCATGCACTGTAGGTTGTGGTTAGGTACCAAGCCACCCACAGCCCCTCATTCAAAAAGTGTAATAAAAAAGAAGTATCAAAAAGTAAATGTACTATGATGTAGTAAGAGCAAGGTGTGGGGATGTGGAAGTGTAATAGGGAGGACTAAACAAAAACGTGTAAAATCATATCTAAGCACTGTAGGCAACGTGTAGACCCAAACCATTATGGGCTTTTTAGTATCTCCTTAAGTCCTGCCTTTCTAAATGTTATAGTAATGAACCTATCCAGGAGTTAACTGTCAAACTGAGCTTTAGGATAACTTCATGCCCTGCAGCAAGCTATCACTCTGGAAATATATCAAAATGAAGCATCTTTTATCTATAACTATTAAAGATAGAATAGTATGGTATAGATAGTGAAAGGCAATGCAATGCCTTGTCTGGCTTTCCTGGACATGAATAACTTCTATCTCTAATATTCAATCATGAAAATTTTAGAGATCTTGGGGTGCCCGGGTGGGTCGGTCCATTAAGCATCTAACTTCAGGTCACAATCTCATGATTTGTGGGTTCAAGCCCCATGTCAGGCTCGGTGCTGTCAGTTCAGAACCAGGAGCCTGTTTCAGATTCTGTGTCTCCCTCTCTCTCTGCCCCTCCTCTGCTCGTGCTCTGTCTCTCTCAAAAATGAATAAACATTAAAATATATTTAAAAAAAGAAAATTTGAGGGATCTTAAAACATGGATGTTATAAGAAAAAGAAACAGTGCCTACTATTATTCACTATGTGTTTGGTTCTGTGGATTTAAGATGGGTGATCCAGTATAGCACAGTCAATCAAAAAGTGTACCTATAAGTAAAGGAGAATATACAAGGTACAAAATGTGATGGAGTATTTTAAAATCTTTTAACATTTATTTACTTTTGAGAGAGAGAGTGTGTGTGTGTGAGTGAGGAAAGGGCAGAGAGAGAGAGGGAAGCACAGAATCTAAAGCAGGCTCCAGGCTCGGAGCTGTCAGCACAGAGCCTGATGCGTAGCTTGAACCCATAGACCATGAGATCATGACCTGAGCTGAAGTCGGACGCCCAGCCAACTGAGCCACCCAAGCACCCCTGTGATTGGGTATTTAGAAGCAACTCTCCTTGAGCAGAAGGGTTTGAGAGAAATTTAGTATATATTATGAAACATTCCTTGAGCACATTAATGAAGGGTCTAATTGAGTTCAAGCAAAGCGAATAACATTTGTGAAGATACCATTATGAAGTTGTATGGTGTGTTAAAGGAACAGAGATTTGATTAATGTGGTCAGACACTGATTATAAATAGAAATGCTGTATGGAAGCTTATTATGAAAAGTTCTATATGTCATATATGATGGCTCTAAAATTGAGAGGAAAATCATGCATTCAAAATTCTGAGAAAATGGGCAGCGTACCTGGGGTATCATGTCTTCAAACATCAATGTTCATCTGTAAGTATATGCTCTAGTATGTAAGCTGATTTCTTATATTAGTTTAAGGAAATTTCTTTTTATCATTAACTCTAGGTAGGTTATACAATAAATGTGTGTCAACTGTTACCAAACTTTTGTTATCTCTCTAAACATCATTTATTTTTCTTCTCCTTTAATGATTTAAAGCAATGAGTAGTATTGATAAATTTCCTAATGTTAAATAATCTTTCCATTTCTGGGAGAAACCTACATTGGTCATAATATTTTCTTCTTCAACTTACCTAGACTCAATATGCTAATTCTTTATTTTGGATGCTTAACCCTATTGGGTGACAGAAAGTGCTATTTTTTCATCCAGTATTCATGTTCTCATTATTCTGTTTAGTAACAACCAAACCTTTTAGCTGAGGGAATGGCACATGTCTGAAGACTGCTTTTCTTAGCCTTCTATATGAATAATTCAAATCCTGAGGCTATGTTTTAGCCAATGACAGATGAGAAGAGGGTGTGTGACTTGCAAATATGTCCTTTAAAGGAAACTGGTAGCCCTACATTATTTTATTATGAAATCTCCTAGTTTAGAACTTGGGCATGGTGGTTGTAGTGACTCATTATTGACCATGGATTCAAAGAAACTTATGAAACGGAAGTGTAAGGAAAAACAAAACAAAATAAAACAAAACCCTGAGTCGCTAGATGACCCAGGAAATTAGAACCACTCTGTTTCCTTTCACAGCCTGTATCCTAAAACTTTTATGACAGATGGAAGGGAAAATTACAAGAGGGGTTTCCCCCTCTCTCTACTTGATAGTAATTTATATGCCACAAATTATTTGTCCCTTAAAAGTTTGATAAAATTCAGGGGCACCTGGGGGACTTAGTCACTTAAGCATCTGATTTCTACTCAGGTCGTGATCTCATGATTTGTGGGTTCAAGCCCTGCGTGGGGCTCTGTGCTGACAGCTTAGAGTCTGGAGCCTGCTTCGGATTCTGTCTCTCTCTCTGCCCCTCCCCTGTTCACGCTCTGCTTCTCTCTGTCTCTCAAAAGTAAATAAACATTACATTTTTTTTTAAGTTTGGTAAAATTCAGCTACAAGATTATCGAGAATTAACTTAGAAATAGGCATCCATTTGATTTTCTCTAAAAATAGTTTCATTATAAGTTGAATTGCTAAGAATATTTATAATACATGTGAATTTCTTAGGAAAAGAGTAATTACAAATCAGGGACTTAATGCTAGAAGTCCAGTCCTCCGTGTCCTCTTCATTCATATCTCCCCTTGACACCCCCCATATGCTCATATTAATAGTACTTCTACTTGAAAATTTTTTATTCTTCTTTTCTTTTCCCTGAGTGGTCACATAAAGTAATGTTTTGCAAAAACATGTACCATTTAATTTTGCATGCTTTGTAAATTCATATAACTGAAATCTGGTTGAATGTATTCTATAACTTAGTATATTTTCATTATTATTTATATGTATATTTATAGTATGCATATATAGGTTCATTTTTAATAATTTATTTTTATATTATTTTTTATTAATGAAACTCATGAAAGATTATGTGTGCCACTGTAGTTTCTTTGTTTTTAATGCTATTTTGTGTACAAATTCCACAATTTAGAATTTTTTCCATGCATTTGTTTTCATAGATATTGTTGTATTGAAAACTTTGTATATAAAAATTTCTGAAGAATATATTAGTAAAAGTGACATTCCTGAGTCATAAAATGTGCACATATTTGGTTTTATTAAATAATGCCAAATTATTTTCCAAACTGTTTGGGAGCATTTTACAGCTCCAACAGTCATAGTATAGACAAAAGCAACAGTGCTTAATATTCATTGTCAAACTTCTTGATATTTTCAGTCTGGTAAATACAAATAGTGTCCTTTTATTTATCTATTTATTTATTATTTGTATTTCCCTAAGTTCTAATGAAGGTTAATTCCTTCTAATGTGTTTATTTATTGTTACTTCATGTGTCTTTCTGTAGAGCACACTTCAAGTCTTTTGCCTCTTTTCAAGCATTGAAAATATATTCTGGACATAAATCCTTTGCCAGTTTATGCATTGTTAAGTTCTCTCAGTTTGTGACTTTTTTTTTATTTTCTCTAATATCAAAAACATTAATTTTAATATAGTTTTATTTACTAGTCATTTTCCTGATGATCTGGACTTACAGCTTTTGTAGGAAAATTCCAAGCCTTTTCTTTTTGAATATTGAAGCATTTTTTCCAGCTCTTGAAAATATTGATGGGTGACACATGACACAGCTGACTCTCACTGGATGTCACACACACACACACACACACACACACACACACACACACTATGCCTGGAGTTTGCTGTTGGCTGAAGAAAGCCACCTCCACAAAGATTTCTTTCTTCCCCGGAGTCATATTGTATACAATGATTACTCATGTGGAGTTGGAAGTACATGACCTTTTGTCCCACGTTAGGACAATATGGTAGAGCCATCCTGTCCCCAAACTTCCTGTGGGATTGGCTGAGCCCTATGTTGTAACTGCATCACAATTCAACTTTCTCCTTTGACCAATCATGTTCTCCTGTTGGGTAAACAACAAGACTGTTCATCATGTACACAATCGAAAAGTAAAGATGAGGGGTGCCTGGATGGCTCTGCTGGCTGAGTGTTTGACTCTTGATTTTGGCTCAGGTCATGATCTCACTCACAGTTGTGAGGTCAAGTCCAACATCAGGTTCACCCTGGGTGTGGGCCTGCTTGGGATTCTCTCTCTGCCCCTCACTCCCTCCATGCATGTGCTCTTTCTCTCTCTCAAAATAAATAAATAAACTTAAAAAAAGTAAAGGTGAATGATCAAGAAGCTGAGGACTACCAGTCACAATAGTTAAAAATAAATTAATATCCCTATCTTTGAGCTCAATCTCAAACTCCAAAATCAGTGAAGTAAAGGCCAGAACACCATGAGAAAGTGGAATGGGTTTCCCCTGTAGCACTATCCTGTGAGTATTTAGTACTGATTCCCTGAGTCCTTCCTCAAAACATCTTACTCAGGTAACCATATGCTAGGGAAAGGGGAATATTCAGATTCTGAGAACTGTTAAATACAGTATATATGTTGACATTGATATTTGAGCACCTAAAGTACCATTATTGTTCCCTAATAGAATAGGAGTATTTGAGACAGGTAAGAAATGGAGGTCTGGCCAAGGTGTGGTCAACATTGGGTTCACTGGGTCCACAGATGCACTAGGAATCATTTTCCCACTCCTGAATTCTGTAGTTAGAATTGATACACTTATTAGTTGACACAATAGAGTTCACACATTGAGTTCTTGGACCTATATGAGGTGTCATAGGGGAGAAGGGCCAAAGAGAATCCTTTGACATGATTATACTGTCTCATTCCCATCCAAGATAGTAAATCAGAATCAATAGTACATGTGGGAGCATTGGCAGAAAATGATGACATATTTAAAGATCCATACTTAAAGACCCAAAAGGATATAGGGACCATAGTCCCCACTGCATCTCCATTTATTTATCTGGTATGACTCCTGTAGAAAGCAGATCGATTTTGGAAGGAAGAGTGGATTACTGTGCACTCAACCAAGAAGTAACTCCAATTAAGTCCATTGTGGCAGAGATGTTACCTTTGCTAGATGAGATAAGAAAACTAAGGCTAAGTGTCATTAAATAAATTATTGTTTAATACTACATAGACAGAAAGTTGAGGAATTAACTTTTGAATCAAAAAACAAATTCCTACTGACACAAAAGTTCATGTTTTTAAATAAGATTGAAATACAACCCACCACCATGAATTTTTTTCTCTTTCTATGATCAGCTCTCACTGGCCTATCACTGTCTATGCCATGTTGCTACCTTATTGGTGAGAGCAAATTCTGATGATATTTGGTGAAAGGGTGCAATCCAAATACTAAATATCTTAGAAAAATATTAAACATAAATTATACATTTGCAATTTTTGGTATTCTACCTGCTTTCTATTAGAGGAAAAAATTACAAAAATGCAGGTGATAGAGTCTGGTCTTTTGAAGTCAAAGTCATTGTGAAAAAGATTTTATATACTTTCATCCCCTGATAACTCTAGTCAGAAAATATTTGATACACTGTGACAAAGCTGACAGCCCAGTAGCATGGCAATAAATGGGTATTAGCAGCTTGAACAATGCACAAAACCTAAGCATTCCTTCCTGTGATGAGATTATGACTTGACTTTTCTTCCTTTTGTTACCATCTTCACCAGGTTTCAAATATTTTTTATCTGAGTTACTCATTATATTTCATACACAGACACACACACACACACACACACACACACACACATACTAAGAAAAAATAGATGATGATAGATAGATATTTTTTTTTACTTAAATTAACCTCAATTAGTTTTGTTTTTTTTTGCACATAAGAAAGAATAGTTATTTGGTCATCACCTGGATAAAGTCCACATTGAAAGCAATACTTTGGAAGATATGAGCAATTGAACTGGAGAACATAAAAAAAAACCCACAATTTTACATTGGACTAGAATAATTTTGTTACTACTGGCACAGTTTTAAATTACAATTAAATGTTTTAGTGGTTGCTCTCAACAAAACTAGTAATAATATTAAAAATTAAGAGGAAAAAAGGCCACAGCTTGATGCTGTAATTTATCATGTTACAACAACCCACTAGTTTTACCCAAAGGATACAAAAGACACCTTCAGCAATTTCCCAAGAAACACACTGTGAGAGTGATCTCCAGACCGCTGAATGGCATTTCGATGACTATTGTCTGTAGTTGGCATTAAAAATAGTCTCCTTGATTTCAAGGAGGATAAAAGGGTTCAAGAAGGTGAGAAGTGAGTGGCATTTATAAGATGTAGTCTCTATTAGGTTGATACAGTCAATGGAATGGTTTGGTCTATAGATATATTCAGTAATCAGTAATATTAATATATCAGGGCAGTCTATGAAGCTAGTTTTTTTTAAGTTTGTATTTAAATTTCAGTTAGTTAACATACAGTGTAATACTAGTTTTGAAGTGTACAATATAGTGATTCAACACTTCCATACAATACCCAGTGCTCATCACAAGTGTACTCCTTAATCCCCTCTACCTTTTTTATCCATCCCCCACCCACCTTTCCTTGGTAACCATCAGTTTGATGAAGCTAATTTTCATGAAAAAATTAAAAAAAAACATTACATCAGTTAAACAGATGCTTGACTTGATCCCCAATAGTAAGAGTTGGGTTTGAGATAACAGTGGTATTACAAATGTAAGTCAAAGTTGTAAGGTAACCTTGAGCCTCTTTGAGGACTATATGAATGGTCCCTATATCTTTTATTCCCCAGTAGCCTCTCTAAATAACCATAAAATATTCTGTTACCACCAATCCTGTCTTCATCCCAAATGCAGGATCAGACAAGTGTCTACTATAATATTATTCTTCCACAAAAGGGCACATTGGGGTGGCTGATAGTATGAATGTATACTATTATTAAATGTTTAGTTGGTTTCTACCACTGTCAGTGTGTTAAATTGCTTTGCATTTGTCACATGCTCTGGATGACCCTACACGACAGATCTTTTACTTGCTACACGAGGGAAATTAAGAGTGTGGTCACAGTGTGTTTTTCCTTCATTACAAATGCTTGCATTGATTCGATTTTTACTCGTTTCTATTTTCTGTTTCTGTTCAGAATAAACTTTGCGTTAACCCTCACTGCTTAACTCTATCTGATGTCCTTCAACTAAGCCATTTTCCTAATTCAAACTGAAATAAGATTTACTTCTTTCTAACAAATAATCCTGTTCTTTATTTTTTTCAAGTTTATTTATTTTAAGAGAGAGAGCACACTCAGGAGAGGGGCAAAGAGAGAGGCAGAGAGAGACAGGCATAGAGAGAGAGAATCCCATGCAAGCTCTGCACTGTCAGCACAGAACCTGATGTGGGGCTCAAATTCACAAACTGTGAGATCATGACCTGAGCTGAAGTGGAACACTTAACCAACCAAGCCACCCAGGCACCCCATTCTTGATTCTTTATATCTCTAAGTTTCAACAGAATTTCTCTTCACCATACCAACCCAGAACAATCATCAAGCGCTTCTTGGTGTCAAACAATACTGTTGTTTTATTATTCATCCTATTATTCATCCTGCTTTAGAAAAGTTATCCCTTTGAGTACCACCCCCCCTATTTTCTGATGCTTGGTTTCCTTGTTTGTCACATAATTGTGTATCCTTTTTATACTTTAGGGTATAGTTGGAAACTAAATATGAACATGGCTATAAAAGTGCTTTGCATTTCTTAAAGCAGACGCACAAAATAGAAGTTAATATCATGAAATATGATGCCCATTTTATAGTGATGTTTTTGATAAGCACAGATATTTCTTGAATTTTTTTCTTATTACCTCATTCATGCATCCCACTCTGTCATTGATTTAGTTTAGGTTTTTTTTTTTTTTTAATTTTTTAACGTTTATTCATTTTGGAGAGACAGAGACAGAGCATGAGTGGGGGAGGGGCAGAGAGAGAGGGAGACACGGAATCTGAAGCAGGCTTCATTCAGGCTCTGAGCTGTCAGCACAGAGCCTGAAGCAGGGGCTTGAACCCACAAACTGTGAGATCATGACCTGAGCCAAAAGTAATGATGAAATTAGCATGAAAGCAGCCCCCAGGTTCAAAAGCAGTGGAACAAATTATTCTCCATTTCTTGAACACTTTCGTCAGACTACATCCTCACATTATTTCTCCCCTGTTCATTTACACACATCATAGAAGTCATTTGGCTTCAGTCCTATGCTACACATATAGCCTTCACTTCCTTATCTCAGTAAATTTGCTCACGGTAACTTTCATTTTGTTAACATCCTGTTGCTCTCCATGGCAGTCTCCACTGTTATGTTCATTCCTGATCCACTTTGCTAAATGGGATCTCCTTCTTCCCACCTCCCTAGGCCTTTTTCATTGTTCTTAAGGCACTACTCACACTGTTACATTAGGAATCTGGTTTTATCTGTCTTCCCTTTCCTTACATTCTGGTAAGTTCTCTGAGGACAGGTTCTATACCTACATATTTCTACATCCTCGTGCAAGCTTACCATGCCAGCAGGAATAATTAACATTTTGAACTGAATAAAATTGAGAAATGATTTAGAGTAATATACTATAATGAACCTTTTAGGAAGGCTATTAAGAAGTTTATAACTCAGCCAAGAAAACTCTTAAGCCTAAATTATCAACGTGAGATTGATTGCATTAGACCTAGAGCAAAATTTCTGACTGAATGGGAAAGATATTAAGTGTTTTCTAGATACCATCAGAGTCAGAATATTTTGCCACTAAAATATAGCCGTTTTGAAATTTAGATGGTAAGAATACCATTTTCATGATAGTCTTATTTCCTTCTCCTCTCTGTAACCATGCAGTTGCCACAGTGGCTCCCTCTTTCCAGACATCCATGATTTAACCAACTCTAAATCTGTGAATTGAAAGTTGTTGGGTTTTTCATTTGTATGTTTGTTTTTACCTTCCAAAATGTTTTCACTTTCTCTGGCAGTTAAAACAACAATAGGTAAGTGTTATAATTGCTCTTTCCAGTGGGTATTGTGGAAGGTATTTCCCATATACCGATGAAGCAGTGACATACAATTTTACCTGCTAATGGAAAATTCCAAGGAAACTTCCAGAACTTCCTCAAACCTTTTTTCATTTTATTTCTGATAACTGATATTATCTCTGATTTAATAACATCTTTGCATTTGCTGTCTGATTGTATCATTGTTGACAATACACTAATTAGTTTATTTATCTTTAAAAATTATCAGGTCTTGAATAGTACATCCATGGAAGTTCATACCAATAGCACTTACATTAGATTTTAAGACTGTTTTGATTATCGGCACCCAATAATCACCATTTGTCCAGACCCCTTGAAACTTAGGGAATTTGGATGTGTTTGTCCATATAAAGACCATAGATGTCACTCCCTCACTTCCTTCCTATCCTTCCTGTCCTTTTTCTAGGTAGAGAGTTAGATGACAAGTAAAACTGTAAAAACCTCATAACTAATATGAAGCAATTTATAACTTCTGTAGAGAGTGCTGAGCTAAAAGGAATACTACTAGCAATTAAAATATTTCTGGGGGCACCTGGGTGGCTCAGTCAGTTAAGTGTCCGAATTTAGCTCAGGTCATGTTCTCACAGTTAGTGAGTTTGAGCCCTGTGTCAGACTCTGCTGATAGCTCAGAGCCTGGAGCCTGCTTCAGATTCTGTCTCCCTCTCTGCCCTCCTCTGCTCACATTCTGTCTCTCTCTGTCAAAAATAAATAAACATTAAAAAATTAAAAAAAAAACATATGTCTGGTAACTGTGTAAGTTATCCTTTTTTGCAATAGCTGGGAATTATGAATGTTAAGTCTTACACTTCTGAGAATTGAGAATTACAGATATATTGTTTTGTGGCTATGTTTATGATGGCCCCCTAATATCTTTTGGTTAGTAGTTTGTTACCTTATTAAAAATAAAACTCATAAACTTTGTGTGGAATGTATATTAGCATAAACTTTTTGGTAAGCATCTAATCATGGTTATGATAATAATTAAAATGAAGTAAAAGTACAGGACCCTGTAATCTATCACAGAACTTCCACAGGAGTGAAAGTACCATAGGATGGGCATTTTCATAACACAGATATGATTCAGTCTCTTTCTTGAATATTAATATAGTGTTAAATGAAAATAAGGATAATAGGCTGAGTATACACACAATCAACATATGATTTTTCTAATAAAGTTTTATTAGAGTTCTACCCATTACAGGTATACCCATTTATGTCCATTTGCTCTCTTACTGTCTGTGGCTGATTTCATACTATAACAGCAAATATGAGTAGTTGTTAAGACACCATATAGCCAGAAAATTTTAAAAAAAATTTATTTTCTGGACCTTTTTAGAAACTTTGCCTACCCCTGCTTTGTATCATGAATTCTTTCTCAGATCACCCTGTGTAAGATAAGCCAGAGGACAATTAATAGGCCAAAACCTTCTTAAAACTATGATCTTACTTTTTACAAGGAAAAAGGATGTTCCCTAGAATTAAGTTCCTGTATAGCCAATTTAAATTCACAGGTGGAAGAACATGTCAACAGATGCAAAATTTTGAATCCTGATATATTTTAGTAAGCTATTTCAACAGTAATTTGTATTTAGTTAAAAATATTTTTATTACAATTCAAGCTTAAATAAGCTCTGTGTCTGTCTGTTATGATACTTTCATTTTCTGGCCTTTTTCTGAAGACTTTTCTGAATAAAAAACAGATGGTATTCCAGAACTAGAGAAACTATATGCATATTTGAATTACTCATTTTTTTAAAAGTACAAAAATAGAAAAGTCTATAGATAACATAAAATAAAATGGATAACCCAGAAGCTTAATATATTGTATGTATATCATTATGATGAAAGCTGTTGAGCTATTGTTTAGTTTGTATATAATTTGATTGTACAGTTATAAAATATGTGATCAAGCAATGCAAACATTTTCTTTTTCAAGGAGAGAACTATAAAGACATGTAACACAGAGAAATACGCCAAAGATAGATCAAACTTACAAAATTGGAGAGATGAAATAGAATCAGGAAAAATGTACAATATTTTATTCATGGCCTACAAAATTCTTATAGATGGGCCACAGAGTTGATTGAGGTTTCTTACGGACAACGTGGAAAGGAAACTTTGCTCAGCCACGGAGTTCACTGCTCACAAGCGAAACACCAGATCTGTTACCCAAAAGAGGCACAAGTATCCCGCTGTACTTCAAAGCCAGGCAAGACTTTCCTCAGGAAGCCTCATAAAGAGTTATCAAGTGCCTCTTCCATTCTATTCATGCAATATCTAGGAAAAGAAACTTTATAGCTTCTCATTATAAGCTGATGATATCGCACAAAAAAAGACAATCCCTTTACTTGTTCGTTTGCTTATATCTTTGTTTATAATAAAAATATGTTCTGAGTGGATCCAGTTCTCTCCTGCTCAACATTGAGGCATGGGTAAATGTTAGGCTATGTAAAAACAAATTAATGGATTACTTATTCTACTGGTCAAAGGAAATTCCATATATATTTTTATGCATAAAACACATACATATCATAAGTATATGATATGTATATGTTTTTAATGTATGTAGATGTACACACACACTTTAAAATTAAAAAAAAATATTTATATTTTTGAGAAAGAGAGACAGAGAGTGAGCAGGGGAGGAGCAAAGAAAGACAGGAGACACAGAATCTGAGACAGTCTCCAGGCTCTGAGCTGTCAGCACAGAGCCCTGATGCAGGGCTCAAACTTGTGAACCACCCAGGTGCCCCTAAACTTTTTATATAAAGGATTGAAAGAACCTCACAAAGCTGAAATGACAACAATGTTTGCAATCGGTTTTTCTTTCTTTCTTTCTTTTTTCTTTTCCTTCTTTCTTTCGTTTATTTATATATTTATAAAGTATATTTGTTTGTTTTGAGAGAAAGGGAGAGAGCACAAGCAATAGAGGGGCAGAGAGAGAGAGAGAGGGAGAGAGAGAGAATCCCAAGTAGGGTCCACACTGTCTGCATGAAGCCCGACTTGGCGATCAAACTGACAAACTGCGAGATCATGACCTAAGCCAAAACCGAGAGTCAGATGCTCAGCTGACTGAGCCACCCCTGTGCACGGGTTTCTCCTATTTAGGAGGGAATTATGGCTGATTTGGTTTGTTTCTCTGTGTTCTCTAAAGAGTTTTAAATAGTTAAGTGTTACTTCTGTAATAAGAAATATAATTTTAAACTGTCATTTATCTTAATCTGTTCACTATAATACTGCCTCACATTGTTGCCTTTTCTTCCCTTAATTAAATGTTTTATATTTTATGAGGTTTTATTCTTCAAACATCCATTTATAATTTAAAGCAGAGCTGATCAGAGGTTTGAAGCACCCTTGCCACTGCTACATAGTGGTGTGCTAAAATCACATGGGCAGACTTAAGAGTTGTAATTAACTTCAATACGAGAGGAAGTATTCATTATATGATTATGCTACATATTTCCACCTTTAATTTAGGGTTAATATATCAGTCAGAATTTATTTAAAACCCTAAATTATCTAATAAAAATATATCAGATTTTTTTGCAACCTCTACAGTAATCAAAGAAATAGAAATTAAGAAAACAATGAAATAACATGTTGAAGTGTTAAATTATAATGCTCTGTTTATTTTTTTTTTTTTAGTGTTAATTTCAATGTCAGTGGAAGTGTGTAGGAATTCTTAAAGCATACTCTTAAAACTATTATTGAATCCAAACTTCTGGATAATATTTGGCAATATGTATCAAAAGCAGAGCCTTTAATTAGGCAATTAACTTGGAGGCCTTTATTCACAAAATAGTACCAAGAAATGCCAAGATTCATGAACAAGGATGTTCTTAAGTATCAGTCAGTCCCAATAAGTAAAATAGGGCAATTTAACATAGAGAACTGGCTACAAGGGTAATGGAAGAGATGAGATGCCAACAAGGGATACGGTTGAGAACAGCAGGAAGGCTTCACCACTTTAAGCTGGAGGGACAAAGAAAGAACGTTACTGGAACCCAGAGATCAAGAACACCTAGTGAATTTGGGGAGTGTTTCCAGTGGATGCTGGAGCCTCTTAGAAGATGAAGCTGAAGTTTCACACAAGACAGGTGGAAAAAAAAGTACCCTCTTCCTTCCTCCTGTCTTCCCAAGTCCATTGATCAAACCAAGCAGAACACAGCTGACATAGGAGCCCCACACACAGGCTGCAGAAGTCTGTCTCTTGAGACACATTTCAGAGTCCAAATAGCTCAGAGAACAAATAAGACAAGAACCAGCAATTAGCAAAAACTATTAATAATCTATGTCAACAATTGTTATACAGCCCTCTGATGGAACAATTAATATATGCATATTATCGTGAAATAATATATGTAAAATATATAAAAAATATTCAAGATGTCTTAAAAACCCATGTAGAAAAAAATCTTTTTAGGGGCGCCTGGGTGGCTCGGTTGGTTAAGCGTCTAACTTCGGCTCAGGTCATGATCTCACCGTCTGTGAGTTCGAGCCCCGCATCGGGCTCTGTGCTGACAGCTCAGAGCCTGGAGCCTGTTTCAGATTCTGTGTCTCCCTCTCTCTCTGCCCCTCCCCTGTTCACGCTCTGTCTCTCTCTGTCTCAAAAATAAATAAACGTTAAAAAAAATTAAAAAAAAAAAAAGAAAAAAATCTTTTTAAAATATAACTTGACTATTTTACTTTTGTTTGTAAAACACCATATTGCCTTCTCCTCTACACCCTCTGTCTGTCTGTCCCTCTAACAAAATAGGGAAATACATGGTTGACACCTATTTAACATATATGGTTGTTTTGTCCTGTGTTAATGATTATAAGGGTTGCTGTTTAAACTGGGGTTAGATGAAAAGTATGTGTTCTGAACACACATGACATAATTACATTACTTAGATATGAATCTTTTAGCAAGTGACAGGAAGAAAGGTAACAAATGTATTAATTTAACATGCTCATAGCAGTGAACATTAGATGTTACATACATTTCTTTTTTAATTTTTTTTAATATTTATTTTATTTTTGAAAGAGAGAGAAAGAAAGAGTGTGAGCAGGGGAGGGGTACACAGAGAGAGGGAGACACAGAATCTGAAGCAGGCTCCAGGCTCTGAGCTGTCATAGAGCCTGATAGAGGGCCCAAACTCACAAATCGTGAGATCATGAACTGAGCCAAAGTCAGACGCTCAACCGACTGAGCCACCCAAGTGCCCCAATGTCACATACATTTTGATTTGAATTTGGAAGTTTTGTTTAAGCAGAATTTAGAAAACTATGTAATTTGAATTTTATCTTTTCATAGATTAAGATGTCCATATATTTGTAGAAAGGGACTTATACTTAGCAGGACAAACCTATGCTATTAAAAGTTTATTCCCGGTTGACCTGAAGATGGAGAAACAATGGCAACAGTGAACGCATTTTCACTGGTATATAGTAAGATTAAGGACAAAACCAGGAGTTTGTCTAGGCAAAGTGAAAAAGAAGGGAGAAATCAGACAGAGGTGACTTTCATAGTGGCTACAGAAGTTTAAGACTGCTGATGCAAGGCAGTGGTGTTGAAGAAATCAGCCATTTTTTTAAGTGTATTTATTTTTTGAGAGAGAGAGAGAGAGAAGGGGAGGAACAGAGAGAGAGAGGGATAGAGAGAATCCCAAGCATGCTCTGCGCTGAAAGCACAGAGCCCAATGCTCAAACTCATGAACTGGGAGATTATGGGCTGAGCCAAAACCAAGAGTTGGATGCTCAGCTGACAGAGCCACCCAGGCACCCCAAAGAAATCAGCTATTTTATGATAAGAAATGCTTTCTGAAGGCTTTGCAGTAACACTGCAGCCCTTTCCAAATATTTGTTATCAGCCTGCCTTTCAAATAGCTTTATGGAAGTTCCTTAATTTACTATTAAAATATCATTTCTCTCTAGAGTGTCACACTCCTCTCCCCCACCTGAAACCAAGCAAATGCCCTCTCACCTCCTGCACCATCCTGGGCATCGTGGAGTTTTTCCTCACAGTGCTTTCCCAGAAAGGGTCTTAGGTGATGCTCTGGACATAAAACACCCACAATTTAGATGTTTTACAGGGTGTGGGGGCTCCAGTCCTTGACTTCTAAGCTTTTTTTTTCCCTCTTCCTGCCTACAATTCAGCTTTTTTTTTTAAGACCTTTAAAATTATCTGTAGGAGATTTGAAATTCTCAGTCTGTGGTCTTATTCTCCATAGTAGTGAGAATAAGCAAGCTTGGAAAGGGGAAATAAGATAATGTGTTCATGTTTTGACATGTCAAGTTTTATTAATTTAATGAGATATCCAAGTGGCAATGTCTTGTTTGAAAACGGAGATATAGAACTAGATTAGATTTTAAATCTATAACAATGAAGGTTGATTCAAAAATGTCATAGGGACTGTGAAATAATTCAGAATTTCTGATTGTTGTTAAAAATAAATTAGATTCTACTTGCCTCAGGACATTTGAGCATTGTTCATTTTTAAAAAGGAGTTAGTGAATAGTTTTGCATCATCACATCTTAGTTAAAAAGAAATATTTAAAAAGGAATAGCACATATACACTTGAACTTAGTCACTCAGTATATAAGATATTGCAACTTTTTTTTTTCACGTTTTTTTTTTTTATTTTTTTTTATTTTTGAGACAGAGAGAGACAGAGCATGAACAGGGGAGGGGCAGAGAGAGAGGGAGACACAGAATCTGAAACAGGCTCCAGGCTCTGAGCTGTCAGCACAGAGCCTGACGCGGGGCTCGAACTCACGGACCGTGAGATCATGACCTGAGCCGAAGTCGGACGCTCAACCGACCGAGCCACCCAGGCGCCCCGCAACTTTTATCTAATATGTTTTCTTACAAACACAAAAAATTTGTTTTTTTAATTAACTAATTAATTAATTAATTTTTTGGAGGGATACAGGGGCAGTATTTTTTTTGAAGTTCTGAGATACATGAAATGGAATAAATATCAATTTTCAAAAAGAATGTTTAATTGGCATAATATTAAAGGAGGCAATGCCACAGAATTTTGCTGGAGCAGAAAGGTATATTTGCAAAACCAATAAAACAGTATCTGGACAAAGAGATGGTTCTTTTGGAAAACATTAAAATTGACATTACTTTGATTTGTTAGAAAATGTGTCTTCTTGAGTGTATTCAATTTTAAAATATAAATTTTAAAAGCAACATATTTTTTTCATAATTCTCTATTTTGTTTGACACCTTGTCAGTCTATAGATGTGTGAGGGAAAGAAATTGAATTGGGCCTTACCTTCCTGGTATAATAAATCTCGGCCTTTATTGCACCAGAAGTGAGATAGAAGTTTTTCTGCATGCTTAAAAAATATAAAAGCACCAAAAATTTTTATGTTTTACTTTGCACCTTCACCCAGGGCAGGTAGGTGTGTTCAGCAGCATGTATTTGAATTTGATTTTTTAATTAATTAAACTTTTCTTGGGCAATAAATTGCCCACATGTAACTAATGAATACTTTACCAGTGATATGTAATTATTCTTCCTGGATCATAAATGTGTCTACATTTCCTGATTCTCCCCCTTGCCCCATTTTTTCTAAGCTTTTTTCCTTCAGCAATGCAGATTTTGAAATGGACTAAGAAACACAAAATATGTAACACTACAAAATATGACTTTCTTATCTGCATTGTTTTCTGTAATGAAAATTGAGACAAAGAATAGCTTATAATTCTGCATTACTTAGTATTTAGTTCCTTATATCTTAAAATTATAGGGGCGCCTGGGTGGCTCAGTCGGTTAAGTATCTGAGTTCGGGTCAGGTCATGATCTCACGGTTCGTGGGTTCGAGCCCCACGTCAGGCTCTGTGCTGACAGAGCCTGGAGCCTGCTTCAGATTCTGTTGTCTGCCTCACTCTCTGCCCCTCCCCCACTCATGCTCTGTCTCACTCTGTCTCTCAAAAATAAATAAATGTAAAACTTTTTAAAACAAAATTATGAAATGTATAGAATTTCAGAATGTAAATGAACTTTGACTTTGAGTCATCTTCCAATATAAAGAACTCCTTTTCTTAAAATAATTGCCTCCTTTGGTATGGGCCAAATAAACCTACTAGAATAAAATTAAGTTGCAGAAAATTATTTGGTTTTGCTTTTATGTAAGACATATATTACAAGTCAATATATCATGTAATTTTAATAAGTACTTATACTTACCTAAGAAATTTCAAGGTAAAAGAAAAAAAGACAATGTCTATACATTTCAAATACTAGGTATTGCTATACAGAGTTCTTCAGTGTGTTAACTATATGAAAAGAAATGGTTTGTACTTCAAATGTTAAATAATATTTAGAGAAACCCCAGAAGGCTTTCCTACAGCCTACAAGGCACTATATGATCTGGTTCCAAACTAGCTCTAATATCTTATTAAGTAACTCTTGCATTAACTTACTCCTAATCCAGATTCACTGACATTCCACATATCTTTCAACATGCTAGGCTCATTCCCATTACCAGGCTTAAATTCACTACTTGTGATATAGCCGATGGCATTATACTTTGTTTTTCAATCTAGACTCGGGGTGCCTGGGTGGCTCAATCAGTTAAGCATTAGACTCTTAATTTTGACGCTGGTCATGATCTCATAGTTCATGAGATCCAGGCCCGCTTTGGGCTCTGCACTGACAGTGTGGAGCCTGCTTGAAATTCTGTCTCTCCCCCTCTTTCTGCTCCCCTCTTATGCTTGCTCTCTCTTCCTCCTTCTCTCTCTCAAAATAAATAAACTTAAAAAAAATCTAGTCTCAATGCTAGAATAAAGGAACTATAAAAATGTCCTCATGGTTTTCAAATATAACTACATATATTAACACACACACACAACAGAGATATATACAAATGCTTTAGGTTTAATAACTACTTAATTTTTCACGCAATATTTTGTAATAAAATTATCTAGTTTCTTCTTTACTAAAAATGTCATTTAAAAGTTCATAAAAATTAATTCAGAAAGTGGGAAAATAGTGTTATATGCCTAATCTACTTTCTTATTACTTGATCTCATAAAAATAGTATTTGTTAATACACAAATATTTGAACTTTATATTCAGATATCAGCTGAATCAAATTTGATAGTTAAGTTTACATCATATTATACCAATGAAAGTAGTGTTTCCTAGGTTTCATGTTGCAAACACATTAACAAATTTACTAGTACTAGGATGTTAATGATGACATATCCTAAGTTAAAGTTATAAAACCACTGAGACCTGTATTTATAGAAACAAGTTTCCAGGCTAAAAAATGAAGCAGAAGCATAGAAAATAAATTCTTTATAATACTAATAGTTGTGATACAAAATCTTGATAATGACAGAACATTAAAGAACAGTATAAGCCCATAATTTATTATAATATGGATTTTAAAATACTGTACATCTAAGTAAACTGTTTAACAATGTAGTAACAGAATAATACAATACGTTTCTAGAAATTCAAGGTTGGTTCAATAATAGAAAATAAAATAATTCATGTTTTCAGCATATTCTTATTGAGAATCTATGTGGCAAGCACAATTAAATTACTTTGCACAACAAGTACAAAGTTATTTCCCCTCATTAGACCTCATTTTAGATCAGGAGAATGAAAATGATGTAATGCACAATAACCAATGTATAATTACTTAGAAGGTGATAAGTGCATTCAACAGACAGAGGGAATGGGACAGATTTGAATTATTCATAATAACAGACTTGATGAGAATAAAATATATGAATATTGATGATCTGAAGTTTAGAAAACATGATAGATACTGAAAAGCATTTAGAAAGTGAAATATCTATCTCTAATATATAGACTGTTGGTAAAAAGGAACAGAATTATTATTTTCTACTATGAAAATATCTATATCTCAAATGAATAGTCAATAGAATTATATTAGATTAATATGTATGATTTATATTCTTGTGTTCTATTTTTATTTATTTTTTATTTTTTTTTTCAACGTTTATTTATTTTTGGGACAGAGAGAGATAGAGCATGAACGGGGGAGGGTCAGAGAGAGGGAGACACAGAATCGGAAACAGGCTCCAGGCTCTGAGCTGCCAGCACAGAGTCCGACGCGGGGCTCGAACTCACGGACCGCGAGATCGTGACCTGGCTGAAGTCGGACACTTAACCGACTGCGCCACCCAGGCGCCCCTCTTGTGTTCTATTTTTAAACTTGGCCAGTTTATAATCTTGTCCTTTGTGATAATCTTGGATTGAACTCCTGTTCTCTTGTGGCTGGTATAACTTTTTCCATCCTAATTTTTAATGTTGTATTCTCTCATTCAATAAGTATTTGTTGATAGCCTACCAAATGCCAGGCATAATTCTTTTGTTTAGTATATGTGAGTGAATAAAACAGATATAAGCAATAATCATTATTAATAATTAAATTAAAAATGTTAGGAAGAGATAAGAGTTATGGAAAAATGAATTGCTATTTTAAACAGGTTGGTCAGGATGTGTTGTTTTAAAAGGTGAAGTTTTAGCAAATATTTGAAGTGGATAAAGGAACTTTCCATGAAGATACTGGAGTGAAATTGTACCAAACAGGGGAATCACCCAGCACTAAAGTACAAATGCAAGAGGGTGCCTAGTGTGTATGAGGATAAGCAAAGAGGAAAGAGTGATGGGGGCAGAGTGTATGCAGGGCAGAGTAGTAAATGTGAGCTCAAAGAGATAAAGGGGCTTTTTGCACAAGTGTCTGTGTGTTATTATATGGATTTTGGCTTTTACCTTGAGTGAGATGCAGAACAAGTGGCTTTAAAGGCAGGAAAAATTAAAAGTATTATATTTAAAAGGACCACTCTGTTCTTTTAGATACAGAGTAAAGAGGGCAACGTTGGAAACAGAGAAACAGGACTTTATTGCAAAAATTACCTAAGAGTTGATTATGGGTAGAAAGTACCAAGATATTAATTATGAGTTTATAACAAGTAATATGACTCTGGATATATTGTAATAGATCAGCAGGATTTTCTAGAACATTGTGTTTGATGTTTTAGAGAAAAAATGAGATATTAAGCTTGAACAATTAGCTTATGAGTCATCATTAACTCAAAGGAGTAAATTATGTATAGGATATGTATGAGAGCAAAGACAGAAGTTCAGTTTGGACATGAAATGTTGATATTTATTAGACCTCCAAGTGGAGATTTTGAGAAGAGATTTGGATATGGATTTGGATTTAGGGAAATAAATCTGAGCTATAAATTTAAATGTGTGAGTCACTAGAATTTGGTCGGTTTTTAAAGATAACACAAAGAGAGTGGGTATAGTTAAAGCAGAGAAGAGAACCAAGAACTGAATCATGGGGCTATGCAATGTTAAGTGTTTTGAGAGAAAAGATGACTGGAAAGGAATAATCAGTAAAGCAAGAAACACAACCAAGTGATTACAGTATATTAGAAATTAAGTGTAGAAAAGAGGGAGTGATGAAGTGTGTCCAGTGCTTCAAATCAGATAGTACTTAAAATTAGCCATGCTATACTGATGGAATAGTTATGACCTTATTGACGATCTAGACATGAACAATGGAAAAGTGGAAACAAAACTTAGTTTGAAAGAATTTCGGAGAGAATTAGAATAGTGAAAAAAAAAAAGACAGAGACGGTGAGTATATATATAATATATTTATATATTATTTATTATATACTTAAATATATTTTAATATCTCTATATTTTATGTGTATTTGTTTTAATATATAAATATTTTAAGGAGTTTTCCTATAGAAGAGAACAAAACATGGGACATAACCTGAAGAAAAGTGGAGAAATGATGGCATACGGGTTTTAAACAATATTGGAGACAATATATTTCTATGTTGAAAGAAATGATGAAGAGGGGTAGAATAACAAAGCAGGAGAGGGAAAAATCCTTGGAGCCACTTCCTTAAGTAACTGAGGAGTGAGATCTAGTATGCAAGTGGAGATATTGGCTTCGTATAGAGCACAGATGGTTCACTATAGTAACAGGTGGGAAGGTAGATAATATGGGTGCAGATGGTGGAGGGCTGGGAAAAGAAATTGTGGGAGTTTGTGGAAGTTTGCTTCTGATTGCTTAATTTTTTTCCAGTGAAATAGGAAAAGTTCATCAGCTGAAAGTAAGCATAGGGGAAGATATGTCATAGGTTTCAGGGTAGAGAAAAGGTGCAATAGTTATCTAGGGAAATGGTCGAATATATGGTAGAAAAATACAGTGTAATTGTTGTACAGCATTTTAAAGACCATGTTATGATAATGGTTGTGATTTAAAGTAGGGCTTGTCAATATAGCTCTTTTTTCTTTCTATAGCCACATTCAGTTGCAGGGGTGTGGGTGTGGAGTAGGCTGAATTATATTTAATCGGGGGTATTTTAGCAAGTGAGCATGATGATGCAAGAGTCAATCTGAGGGTGGGGAAACTGCGGATATTTGCAAGGAAGTGCTTTGATAATCCTGGAGTTTTAGATGGGGAAGAAGGAAAGAGTCAGGATGGTGAAAGAGTAAATAGATTGTGTTAGTGTGCAGAGAACTGTGGAGTTAGGTAGTTGAGGGAGTGTGAGTGTTATATATGGGCTTGTGGTCATGAGAAAGTGTGCCAAATGAAATTTATGAAAGGACTGCATTTATTGGCAAAGAAAATTGTGCAATATGGCCCTGGAATGTATGATTGAGACTGGGTGATGGACAAGACCACTGAAGGAGAGTTAAAGGAAATGAGATGCAAGAATACTGGGAGAATCATCCATGTGTATATCAAAGTCATGAAGAATTAAGATAGGAGTCATATTAGAAATATTTGAAGTGATATAGAAACTGAAGTCATTGAGAAATCAAGGAGAAAAGCTCAGTGGTAATTGTCAGCAACAATGAGAGATAGACTATTCCTAGACTTGTAGGTGATACAATCTTTCAGATAACTTACAATTAGATCGTAATTGTTGAACACCATTCCATGCCTCTCCTGAATTCCCTTGTTGAAAATTTAAACTGTTCCATAATATTGCTGCCTCCACATCCATTCTGTGTGACCCAGAGCCTGCAGGGGCCTTGAATTGACATCAGCTGCTCCTGCCAGTGCATGCGCTAGATAAAAGTCAGCAAAGACAAGTTGAGGCTCCTGTTATGACTTCTCCAGTACCGCTAATGATAAACAGTCTCTCCTGCTTCCCAATCCTTCCGCTCCTAAACTTCTTAGATAAGACCTCTGTGGAGCTTATCAAAACCCCAGCTTTTTGAATTGACCAATCAGATCTTAACTCTGGGACCCCAGCAGCACCCAACCCATGGATCCTGCCCTGCTGCTTGCACTCTTTCTGTACCCTTTCCTGATCTCTCCATGTGACCCCTTGAAGCTTGCCATGCGTGCCGTGATACTAGGCATCACATCCTCCATGACCTGTGAGTAATAAACTTTTCTATTTTACTTTCCCTTGGATCTTTGTTGAATCATGGCTTGTCATCCAACACTCCACCTGGGGCTTTACTTAACAAATGTTCATTTAACAAAGTCACTCCCATTATTTTATTACTTTCTAAACATCAACTTAGGTTTTATGGATTTGCACTCTCCTTTTTTTTTCTTTAACTACCATTTATTTTTGTATTTGTACTTTTTTTTTTCTTTTGGCAAGTAAAAAGTTGCCTAGTATTTGTTCAGCTACACATCTCACATCTTTTATATTTTAATTTTTTAAATAAATGTTTATTTTTGAGAGAGAGAGAGAGAGGATGCAAGCAGAGAAGGGGCAAAGAAAGAAGGAGACAGAAGATCTGAAGCAGACTCTGTGCTTACATCAGAGAGCCTGAGACAGCGCTCGAACTCATGGACTGTGACATCATGACCTGACCCAAAGTTGGACGTTTAAAGGACTGAGCCACCCAGGTGCCTCACATCTCATATATCTTAGAGTCTGCTAATTATCCTCTCTTTTTAGGCTGAATAAATTATCACATAATTTTAATGTGGGCCTTTGGTCAAGATTCTGAGGGTGGAATACTTGTGGTTATTTTAGGTAGATCATTACATTTGAATGGTGATTTGACTAAATAGACCCACAGAATTTATTTTTTCCTTGAATACATAAAAATATCATTTCATTATTTTCTTACATCCCATATAGTGTTCAAAATTCTGATACAAGCTGGATTTTGGCTTCTGTAGCTAATTTGTATTTTTTTCTTTAAACTTAATATTAATCATATTGTCTAAGGGCATTATAATATGTCTAGGTTAGGTTTTACTATATCCTTCCTGTTGGTAATTCTATGAGAACATTCAGTCTGAAGCTTTCCATCTGCGTTAAGTCTGAGAAACTTACCATCATTATGTCTGCCACTATTACAAATTTCAATTTACATTTCTTTCCTTCTGAGCTCCCTATTTATTACCCAGATGGTGTCAAGATAGAAGACTATCTGTCTTCTCCATATTCTATATTATTTTTTATATTTTGATTTTCTTCATTATTTCATGTTGTCCTTTGTTTGTCTCCATTCTCATATGCAGGCAATAACGTTATGTAACATAAATGAAACACCACATCCTTTTAAATTCTTGTATACAATTATTATTGTTTATATCTTAGTTCATTGGTTGGTAACTCATGTAAACTACTACTTAGTAAGTATAAGTTAGTGAATAATGTTATCAAGAAGCTGTAATTTAGTCCTGAAATTTGTGTTATTCTGTTTCACCAATAATAAGACTTTTCTTTAAAGTTGTTGGTAGCTATGATCACTAAAATATTTATCTTCTATTTCTGGCTAGCTAAGAAGTTTTAGTAAGAGTGAAATTTGCAGTGGTGAGCATAGTATAACATACACTTGTATATTCACTATGTTGTATACCTGAAACTAATGTAACATTTTATGTCAAATGTACTTTAATTTAAGGAAAAATATAAGTGATAGTTTAATCTCTTATTAAAATGTACTAATAATTCAAAGACTGACTTTAACCCATTCATTCTCTTTGTGTATGGATTACATAAATGCTTTCATAGTCTAATATTTTTAGCACAAAGAACACTAGCGTTTAAGCAGCCTTATTTCATAATGCATGTAAAAGATATGCCACAATTAAGCTGGCAACTTCAAACGCCAACAAAGCTTTGCTATGTAGTATTTTATTCTTTGAAACAAATAGATACTAAAAAAAGAATGGAATTTGCATTTTTTCAAAAGCTTTTACTGCATTTATTGTAATGATTATATATATATATATATATATATATATATATATATATATATATATATATGTTTCTTTAACAAAATTGTGAAGAATCACAGTAATCTTTTTAATATTGACTTTTTTAGGTATCTGGGGTAAACCCAGCTTAATAATGATGCAATTTTAAATATATGTTTCTGGGTCAAATTTTCAAAAATTTTATGTGGAATTGTATGTTCCTCGTAGTGAATGTTGTAGTACATTGTCCAGCACCAAGGCAATCAATACTCTAGCTACTAAAAATGTTAGCTGTGGAGAGCTCAGAGCTGAATCCTCTATGGGAATTACATATGTAAGCTGGCTGTCTTTAAGTTTTGCCCCTTACCTGAGGATAGCTTGCAGCAAATGACCAGCCAGTATGGTGATGCAAAGTTACAACAACCTCGTCTTGAGTTGAGACTACATTTCTAGCTCTACAGCAATCCAGAAGGTGGTAAACTAATCTTCAACAAGCAGGAAAGGCTATCCAATGGAAAACAGACAGTCTCTTCAGCAAATGGTGTTGGGAGAACTGGACAGCAACATGCAGAAGAATGAAACTGGACCACTTTCTTACACCACACACAAAAATAAATTCGAAATATAGGAAAGACTTAAATGTGAAACAGGAAACCATAAAAATCCTAGAGGAGAACACAGGCAGCAACCTCTTTGACCTTGGCTGTAGCAGCTTCTTACTAGACATCTCCCTAGAGGTAATGAAAACAAGCAAACATGAACTACTGAGACTTCTCAAGAGAAAAAGCTTCCACACAGTGAAGGAAACAATCAACAAAACTAAAAGACAGTCTATGGAATGGGAGAAGATACTTGCAAATGACATATCTGATAAAGGGTTAGGATCCAAAATCTATAAAGAACTTATCAAACTCAACACCCCCCAAAATACAAATAATCCAGTTAAGAAATGAGCAGAAGACATGAATAGACATTTTTCCAAAGCAGACATCCAGATGGCTAATAGACACATGAAAAGATGCTGAACATCACTCATCATCAGTGAAATACAAGTCAAAACCACAATGAGATAGCGCCTCATACCTGTCAGAATGGCTAAAATTAACAACACAAGAAACAACAGGTGTCTGGAGGATGCACAGAATGAGGAACATTCTTACACTGTTACTGGAAATGCAAACTGGTGCCATCACTCTGGAAAACAGTGTGGAGGTTCCTCAGAAAGTTAAAAATAGAACTACCCTACGATCCAGCAATGGCACTACTAGGTATTTACACAAAAGATACAAAAATACTGATTCAAAGGGGTACATGCACCCCGATGTTGATAGCAGCATTATCAACAATAACAGAACTGTGGAAAGAGCCCAAGTGTCCATTGATAAATTGGATAAATAAGGTTATAATATCTGTGAATAAATATATCATTTTATATATACTCACTTGTCATACTTAATGGTGAGAAATTGGATTTTTCCCTAAAATTAGGAACAAGGCAGGATGTACCCTATCAGAAGTCCCATTCTCACAGTTGTAGACATAACCAGTAAAATAAGATGAATAAAGGAAATAAGTTATACAGAATGGAAATAAGAAGCAAAACTGCTTTGTACAGATGACATGATGACAGTCTATGTAACAGATGCCAAAGAATTGACAACAATCCTCCAGAACTAATAAATAATTATAGCAAATTTATAAGATTAATATACAAAAGTTAACTGCTATCATATTGGAACTAGAACTGCTATTCCAATTGGAATTTGACATTAAAAACACAATACCATTTATAATAGTTCCAACTTGAAATACTTAGTGTAAGCAACAAATCTGTACAAGACCTATATGTAAGAAACTACAAAACTCTGATGAAAGAAATCAAAGATCCAAATAAATAAAGAGATGGTCCACGTTTCTGGATGAGGATAATCAATATCTTTAATATTTCAATTCAAGACTCAGAAGAAATGTAGATGGTTTCAAGATAGTCTAACTCTACTACATCATTAAACAATCACACTGAAGAGGATGGAGGAAAGAGTGCTAACAAGTTTGGAAACGAGTGAAATTCTTTAAAGACTAAAGGCACAAGGAAGTGAATATATATATATATATATATATATATATATATATACACACATATATATATATACATATATATATATACATATATATATATATACATATATATATATATATATGCCCTATACTTTGGATGATAAAGTTTTTTTCCCACAAGGTAGTAAGTTATCAATTCTTATATTGCTATATATGTCCACTGGAATGAAACAAGCAAATAATTACAGATTATGGAAGCCAGTTCTGTCATTTTTGTAGATGAGAATTTACAGATAAGCAAAGTAAGGGGACTAAATAATCCATATGATAATGGGTTAGAATTGGAGATACCAGCATGAACTCATGTTTAGATTAATATAATACAGAAGGTTACAAATAAAGATAATTATAGGTATGGGTATATACAAAGGTTAATACACACACATACATTTCTTTATTCTACTAGCTTAAAGGGCCTAAAAAAATTTTATCCCAGTAGGAATGAGCTCACTTAGCACTACGTTCTAGGTTTCTAACACCATTCTTTAATAAATGGAACCAGTGCTCTCTGGAGAAAAGGCTTATTCTTGGCTGATTCTTAGACTGATTCTCGGATTTCCTATTTGGGAAATATGCAAGATTATCCTGGAGCTTCTTGTAATGACAAAAAGAAAGACATGCTGAAAAAATGTAATGAGGGTATGTTCCAGAAAGCAACTGAGAAAATTGCCAATGGCCAAAGCTAGAACAATTTAAGCAAAAAAAAAGATGTTCTATTGGAATATAACCCAAAGTATAAGAGAAAATTAATGTGTCCATACTAATATAAAGGATTGAGTAGATGACTAAATGGGAGTGAAGAGACAAATCTCCTATACATAAGATTGCCAAATAATTTATCTATACAGTCTACCTTAAAGAAAAAAAATATATAACTCTCCACCTGGTAAGTGTAGGCTTCTCAAAGTAATTTTCTTCCAAAGAGTGCAGTAGGGAAAGGAGGACGTTAAAAAAAAAACAAACTTATTCTTCAGTTTAGAAACTTGATAAATACTACCCCAGACAGATGATCAACACCATCATTAATAGTGATAAATCATATTGATATCATATATCCTTTATAAGATGTGATGAAAAATGGCACTTTACCACAGTGATTGTCCTCCGCTAAACCCATAGCCCATGTCTAATCATAAGAAGCATATCAGACAAATTCCAATTGAGGGACATCCTACAATATACCTGAGCAGTACTCCTCTGAACTGTCATAAAATGTAAGGTCTGAGAAATTGTTATAGTCAAGAGGAGTCTAGGGAGACACAACATTAAACCACAGTGTGGTATTCTGGACAGAGTCCTGGTTGAAAAAAAATAATATTAGGTAAAAACTAAAGAAATCTGAATAAATTATGGACTTTAGATTATAATAATGTGTTAATATTGGTTCATTATTTATAATAAGTGTACAACATTAACACAAAATGTTATTGATAGGGCAATTGGATATTTGGGTATATAGAAATTCTGTTTTCTCATTATTTGTGTAAATCTAAAACTGTTATAAATAATAAAGTTTACTTTTTAAAAGTGGTCCTAAAAATCATGTTTATCCATCAGCTGGTTGACAGTGAAGATGCCTATCAATGGTAGTAGGTAGAGAATTGATAACCCTTGGAATGCTGTTTCCATTTAATTATTGAATCTTTGTCAAGGGTAAACACTACTGGAGTACTAATATAAGAGTGTGATGGTGCTTCCAATATCTCAGGTATCTAATGATGGGGGGATGTATATTTTAAAAAGGATTATGGAATTGGACAACTCTTGCTGGGTGCTATAGGTGCATAGAATGAAAAACTAAAGGTGCTGAATTACCAATTTAAGGTGACAAATATTTTGAAAGCCAGGGTTTTGTCTGCAGCCAGAGGCAGAAAAAGCTAAGGATAAAGCCCAGGGTTTAAATGTAAGAATAGCACAGTTCCTGGGAAAGTTGAATTCTCAGTTCTGGCATAATTTCTGCACCAAGGTCAAGGCCCTAGGAAGGAGTCGAACTGTAAGATGTGGCATGGGATACTCGGTTTGATTCTCTCAAACAACTGCAATCCCCAGGTTCCTCTCAGTCATACGTGCATCATAAGAGACACATACCTCTCTTTTAAAAGCTAGTGCTCACTTGTTGTTTGAACATGATGAAGAAATCTCTGCCTTATTAAAAAATAGCATACATTTTGTAACCCCCAATCCACCTCACCACAATATCTTAGTTTTTCTTATATTTAAATTTTTTTCTTAACATTCATTTATTACTGAGAGACAGAGACAAAGAATGAGCATAGGAGGGGCAGAGAGAGGAGACACAGAATCCAAACCAGGCTCCAGGCTCTGAGCTGTCAGCACAGAGCCCGATGTGGGGCTTGAACCCACAAACCGTGAGATCATGACCTGAGCCGAAGTCGGATGTTCAACCGACTGAGCCACCCAGGTGCCTCATTTTCTCTTCTATTTAAATGGGTAGTTTCTTCAGATCTATTTTCTAATTTGCTAATCCTGTATTCAATTATTTCTAATCTTCCATATAATTAAGCTATTCATTTTTTTTTTTTTTTTTGAGGAAGGAGGGTCAGAGGTAGAGAGAGAGAATCTTACGCAGCTTCCAGGCCCAGTGCACAGCCCAACACTGTGTTCAATTTCAGAACCATGAGATCATGACCTGAGCTGAAATCAAGAGTCAGATGCTTAGCGAGCTGAGACACCCAAGTGCCTCTAACCTATTAATTTTTAACTTAAAAATAATATTTTAAAATCTATACCTACTAATTCATTTTTTTCTGGCCATTTTTAAAATTTATTTATTTGCTCATGTTTTTAGTCCTCTCATTTCATTAACTTTCATATATACTTATTTAATATTCTTTCATGACAATATCTGTATCTACATAGATATTTATCCATATCCGAAGTACTCATGGGTCTAATTCAGATAATTATTTATTTGTGTCTGTTTTATGTTTTTGTTTTTGTTTTTTTCATGCACATTTCTTTATTCAGGGATCTGTTTTCACATTTGGGTGAACTCCTAAGTCTGAGTTTAGGCTGTGTTGCTCCAGAGAGAATGTTTTGTTGCTTTGGCCTAGTGGACTAGAGCACATTAAAATAATTTCTGAGCTCATGGTTTTCAGATCATAGAGATAACCTTCAAATCCTAAATATACACAGGACAAAGCTATGGTTACAAATTCTTATGGGAGACCCTTTACTTTCCAATCCAAATGCACAGCCAAGAAACATGATTTTGCAAGAGGAAAAGGTTTTCTAATCTTTTTCATGGTGTACTGAAAGCATTACAGTATCCTCAAAAATGTCAGTTCCAGGGCGGCTAGGTGGCTCAGTCGGTTCGGCATCTGACTCTTGATCTTGGCGCAGGTCATGATCTCATGGTTTGTGGGACTGAGCCTCCACTTTGGGCTCAGTGCTGATGGTGCAGAGCTTGCTTGGGATTCTCTATCTCCACCCCCCACCCCCGCTCCTCTCTCTGCTCCTCTCTCTCTCTCTTTCTCTCCCTCTTTCTCAAAATAAATAAATAAATAAATAGTAAAAAGAAAATGAAAAAAAATATCAGTTCCATCTACCAGGTGTTTATTAGCTTAAGGATTTTTGTCAGCAAGTATCTTCTGGGCAACTCCTAGTTCATACTAAGTTTGCACTGGCTGGTTTTCCCTTACTTTCTTAATACCCAAAACCTGTGTGCTTGTATTTGTGTGGAAAGAGAATGATTGCAATATTTTATCCAGAATTTTTAGGTGTTCTGTAGCTGGAAAAGTTTTCAGGATATATAGTCTGCTATTTTTCTGAGGTCTGTAAATTCCACTGACGTCTAGTTTTTAGTATTGTGGATGAGAAGTTGACTCCTATGCTGATGTTTTTTTTTTCTTTTATACATCAACTCTTCTCTCTGTAGAGGTTATATATTTTTTCTCTTTATCACATGAGTTCATAAATTTCACCAAGATACAAGTGTTTTGTTTTTTTTTTTTTTACTTAGTTTATCTGATGCCCAAACTTTTTTTAATCTAAAAACCTAAGTTTGTCATGCTGGGGATTTTCTTCTCTTATTTATTTCTTGTTCTATTCATTATTTCTTCTTTAATAAGTTGTTTCCTTTAAGAACTACTTTTTTTGGGGTGCCTGGGTGGCGCAGTCGGTTAAGCATCCGACTTCAGCCAGGTCACGATCTCGCGGTCTGTGAGTTCGAGCCCCACGTCAGGCTCTGGGCTGATGGCTCAGAGCCTGGAGCCTGTTTCCGATTCTGTGTCTCCCTCTCTCTCTGCCCCTCCCCCGTTCATGCTCTGTCTCTCTCTGTCCCAAAAATAAATAAACGTTGAAAAAAAAAAAAACTTTAAGAACTACTTTTTTTAATACTATTTTTTTCTTCTTTTCAACAAATTATTTTCTCATTAATGGCTCACTCTGGTTTAATATCCCCTAGATTAATCCTCCTTTTTTTAAATATCTGTCCTTCACTATGAGAGGAACTCTCTAGTACACCATTATTTTGACTTTTTACAATGTCCTTCTATTATCTCAATGCCTCTATTTGTGAAATTTACGTGGTATCTTCCAGCAGATAATTTTTCTGAGACATATTATTTTGAATCTTCACAGAAGAGTTTTCCTGGTTCTGCAGTCTATTTTCTTAGGGCTCTGGGTTCAAACTTGTTATGGTTATTATTTTAATTCTTTAAATTCATCCTCCATTGTTATCTTGGTCTCATATTACAAAGCAGCAAGTGGATTATTACAACACTCAGGTTAATTTCCGGGTTTTAAATGGTTTTCTCCTAGTGATCCTCTATTCTCCAGAAATGGAAAACTTTCTCAACTCCATGCCCTGATTTTGTTGTTGTTCTTATTTTCGTTTTAATATACAAATAAAAAAAATTATCAAAACCATCCACTCTTGGCTCTTCCCAAAGATTTTCCAAAATAATACTTTGGGGTCCTTTACATCAGTAGTTTTGAAGGTAACACTATCTCTTAAAACAAGAGACCATACTGTAAGAGGGATCAAGGGGTTGGGAATGGAACAGGCAGAAGGAAACCAAATGCTGACTCCTTATTTAAGAGACACAGAAATTCGGTTTCCCTGGTAGTGCTGTAACAGGTTCCCTGGAATCTTCAATGTGTGTATAGGCAGCATGGGAGATGCGAGTACCTCTTATTACTTTTGTAATTGATCTGTTTAATGGAATGGTAACTGAATAAGTTTTTCTTAATTAGCATAAGGTGAGAATGGGATTTCTTTATTTATTTAATTAATTTATTTATTTTTTAATTTACATCCAAGTTAGTTAGCATATAGTACAACAATAGTTTCAGGAGTAGATTCCTTAATGCTCCTTACCCATTTAGCCCATCCCACCTCCCACAACCCCTCCAGTAACCCTCTATCTGTACTCCATATTTAAAAGTCTCTTACGTTTTTTGTCCCCTTCTCTGTTTTTATATTATTTTTGCTTCCCTTCCCTTATGTTCATCTGTTTTGTATCTTAAAGTCCTCATATGAGTGAAGTCATATAATATTTGTCTTTCTCTGACTAATTTCGCTTAGCATAATACTCTCTAGTTCTATCCACGTAGTACCAAATGGCAAGTTTTTATTCTTTTTGATTGCTGAGTAATACTCCATTGTGTGTGTGTGTGTGTGTGTGTGTGTGTGTGTGTGTGTGTATATATATACCACATCTTCTTTATCCATTTATCCCTCAATGGACATTTGAGCTCTTTCCATACTTTGGTTATTATTGATAGTGCTGCTATAAACATTGGGGTGCATGTGCCAAGAATGGGATTTCTTCAAGTTCTTGCTATTAAATTTTTCATTTGGTTGATGAGTTGTTGAATTTGATGAGTTATAGGGAAGGTTGTTTTATATTTCTAGTAACTTCATAGGTATTTTCAATGGTGTTTTAGAGAGACTACACCAGGGACAACTGTTCAAATTCTCCTTTTGGAGAAATCATGATTTTATGTTTTTGTTCAGATATATCTGATCTTTGCATTAGAATCCAGTTGATTCATCCAGGGTTTAAATTCAATAGACTTTCTTTTATTTCAACTTGTATCTTTTAAATTTCAGTTTATTAAAATAGTCTTAAAAACTTTTTAATATCTGTGTTTTAAAAGTTCATACATTTCTCATATTTAGAAACCAAATGGATTGATTTTGAAACAAATTAACATAAAAGAATTAAACATATTTTATTGGAGCATGTAGATGTCAGAGATGTTTGCTAATTTCACAGAAAATGTGGTCAGAAATTCTTAAATGCTGATGGTAAAATAATATAATGTTTCATATTTTGCTTATTTCAATTTTTATTTTATAGAGTAAAAGTAATATATTTACAATTAGTTCCACAGTGCTCCCCTGCCAAACAAGGTTTGTTTAGTTGGTGGTTTGTTATTTTTAAGAGTATAGATGGTTAAAGGTGGTGAGAAAGGGAGAGTAAAGACCTAGATAATAGAATGAAAAAAGCATTACGCTTCTTTGTTAGGTTGCTGGGAGCCCCATTTACAATTCAATCTTCGTTTGTACCAAACACAGTTGGCATAAATAAGCTTTCTTTATTTTTCTTTTCCTGCTTCCATGAAAAGCAGGAAATTTTGACTATTGAATTAAGTCTTTTCTTGTTGTAGTCTACAGTTACATTCCTATGTTTCTGTAGGTATATAAGTATTCAAAACAAAACAAAAACAAACAGAAGCATCGGTGATGTCCTCAGGGTGTGAGAGGGTTGCTTAAGCACTGACTGCTATTCTGTCATATTTTACTGGTTTCCAGAGATGCACAGTTTATGCCAACAGATGCTCTTGAACTGGCAGGTGCAGTCATAAAAATTAAAAATATAGGGATGTGAAAAACTTTGTATTTCCAGAGAACCTAATACGTAGTGAGACTGAGATTGTATTTTGGCATAGATTAGCCCACTAATCAACAAAATCTATCAGTCAATCAATCAGTCAATCAATGTAGACATAAATCTCTCCCTCCCTCTCTCTCTCTCTCTCTCTCTCTCTCTCTCACACACACACACACACACACACACCCCACATTTGTTCCTTTAGGAAATTTTGAATGGAAGTTGGAGTGTTTGGATAGAGTTACTTTCACTCTAAATATAATTTCTCCTTATTCCTAATCTTCTATAATTGTTGATTTCAAAAAAAGACTGTTAAATAAATTTATAATGATTATAAAATAGAATGGCATTAATATAAGGTGCCCTATAACTTAAATGTTTAGGTAGTAATTTGGATACTTCAAGATGATTTGTTCCGGACTCCACAGTATTTTGAATCATTAAATACAAAATATAGCCTGCATCATGGTTGTAGGTAATCGTTGTCAGACAGCAATCTTATTATTGTCATTGGTCATCTAATGAGCTTAGCAAATATGTTTGATGTTGAATTTTGTTCCAGTTATCTATGGTTGCATAACAGACTATCTTCAAAACTAATGGCCTAATACAGCAATCATTCAATTTATCTTATTATTTTGTGACTTAGAAATAATAGGGAAAGTTCTGCAGGAGGATCTTTTCTCTCCAGTATAGCATCAACAGGAGTCACTCAATGGTATTTAGCTTGTGATCTGGATGGTCTCTGATGGCTTCATTCATATGTCTGGCACTTTAGCAGAGATGACTTGAACACTGGCACAGTTTTTTTTTTTGTTTTCCTCCATGTGGTCTCAGGGCCTGTCATGAGGTTTCTACAACAGAATAGCTAGACTTCTTTCACGGTGGCTGAGGGCTTCAAGAACAAGTATTCCCAGAAACCCAGGCAGGATCTGTAAGCCTTCTTATGAATCAGCCTGAGAAGTCTCAGAGTGACATTCCTGCCATAGTATGTGGTCAAGGAAGTCTCTAATAGCAAGCCAGAGTCAAAGCAAGAGAATTAGACCCTCTCAGTTGAAGGAATGGCAGTGAATTTGAGGCCGACTTTAATCCACCACAGCTGTGCTTGATCCCTTACCTTATTTCCTCTCTAAGACATCTTAGAGATTTGAACAAAAAGGTTTCTGTTTCTAACATCCAGGAACTAAAAAAATATCACTGACATTTTCTGGAAAATGAAGTCCTAGTGACACTTCTAAGAATCCAAGGGATACACAAGGTTAAATACATAACTTTTCTTCTGAGTATGAGAATATGATTAGGCAAAGCAAAGGGGATTCTAAATTATGAGATAAAAGAAATTGCAAAAGAAGTGAATAGAAAAGCAGTTGTCATGGTAAATCGGAAAGACACAATGGAAGGAGAGAGCGAAGAGGTAAATTAGGACATCGTGAGATTAAACTCAGCAGTAGCAGAAAATTAGATCCAAACCTACTCATCTGCTGCTTGGAAACGGTAACCAATTTAATTTTTTAAGTAAGAATCGCTTTTCTAAGCAAGATCAACAGTTGTAGATGTTGGTTACAGTTAGACTGTGTATTTCATCTATTTGTTAATAGTAATGCAAATTTTAGTTTGCATTATTTTACTTAATACATTTTAAAGAAAGGCTTAAATTTTACTTACAGGCTTAGTATGTTTCAGTTATAATTTATATTGTCTTAATGGTAGCAAACCTAAACTATGTCTGGAAAAGTTGACAGAACGCAGTGCAGAGTGTTCCTTCTAGGACAAATTGGCTTGCGGATGATGACACCAGCATCCAACAGTTTGGTAGTTATATGGTGTCATGGTATACAAGTGTCAAACCAGAGGGGTATATGAAGGTCCAAAAATAAGGGCCATTAGAAGCTAATAGTCTCTAGGAAATTGTGTGTAAGTAAGCATAAGCAATCTTTCATGCATTTCTTTAGCTATTTGGCAATGTGAGATATTGAAGGCAAAAGCAGAAAATAAAATGTCGGTTCGTATAAGCCTCAAAAAGCATCAGTGTCCGTGGGAGATTCTGAAGACATGACCTGTGGTCGGTTAGGCCGGCTGCAGCCCAGAGCAGACACGGCTTATCCTGGACAGGAAAAAAATAAAATCACCAGTGTCCTTGATTAAACTTTCTACTTTCCATCCCCAACTGTTGTTTCATTGTTTACCAGTATGTAGACCACTAAGGTCGACCAAAAATAGCACAGAAACTGCAACTTGTTGGCCCAGAGATCCAGCATGCGATCAAGATTTTTCCAGATCAGGGGGCGGCAAGAGGGACTTTAACTGAATTTCACTGCAATACATTTGAATTGTTCAGGACGTACTTAGGAGCACCTTCATAGAAGTTGATGTAATTGGGGACATTTAAAGGGCCTACATTCTTTAATGTATGTGCCACTCAGCTGGTATAAGGATTATGCTATTGCATCACAGGTTTACATATGTATCTTCCAAATTATTAATTTGGGTACAATGTTTCTGTATAAAACTTAGTTGATATGTCTACCAGTTAGCAACTACCATGCCAGGTGAGATACATTAGATGTACTTCTCATACTTAAATTCTGATGAAGACTTTTGGTTTATTGGTCAATGAAATTATTCTTAGGAAAGAACTGACTTCCCATCATTGGGTGTAGGTATTTTAAACCTACTTTGGTGTGAAAAAGCAGAACTTTGAGTGTTTAATTAAATGCATTTAAAAAAATTACTGAATGACTCTCTTGAATTTTGATGGAGCTTGAAAAGTAGCATTGAATAATACAGACATAAAGTTTAAGAAGGTTAAAAATCATCATGCAGAAAGATTACAAAATTAGACTTGCCAAAAATATCTTTTTAAAAATATCATGTGAAAAAATTTTATAGACCTAAAATTGCTTGTTTTTTTCCTTTAGAAGGACTAATCAAAATAGGAATAGTTTTCAAGTCAAGAATTTTCTTTTCTTAAGGACATTTTATCATATATCTGTCTTAAATTTCTTTAACAGTATATTATTTTTGCAGTGCCTATATATCTCAATTAATTACATTCAAAATTCCTTTAATAGACATCTTTCTGATTTCATAGGCAAGAAAATAGGAAGTGAGGACAAACTCTTTGCTTAATATCACAATGCCAGCTTACAAGTATATCAGTCATAAAGTCAGACCTATTTTAGTCAAGGGTAGGACTTTATGATCTCATCCTCTGATCGTTATTTTGAGAGTCTGCATTTAGCTGTTAACATAATAGATTTTGGTATAAGGTCTGTGATAAACTGTCATAGGCTTTATTCAGATAAATGGAAATGTGTAGTGTTCCAGCTACGGGAATGGAAACAAAGTGGAAAAAGATCCTTCTTCCTATCATTCCAAAGTGCTTTGCCAAAGAATTTAACTGAATTTGGAACCCAGCAGCTCACAGAGATTCACTAAGGCATACAGATTACCTTCAAAACACTGTCACTCTAGGTCGGGTTAGGAAAATAATCCCATTCCAATTAGTTCAATATGTGGAATAAACACACTAATAACCACAAATCTTATAAGATCAATATCCCCGAAAAGTGGTAAAGTAATCCACGATTAAAATACTAGTTCCTACCTGTCCAGAGGTGGAAGAGTAGGCAAAAAGGGTACTACTAGAACCTGAAGTCTTCACTTGGAAGAAGCTGAACCAACAGCGGGCACTCCCAGTGGGAGCTGTGTCCATGAATGGAAGGGCTGTTCATGGGGGATTCAAACCACCATGAAAATGTAGACAATGTGGGAGATTCAGCCCAAAACCGAAACAGTGAGGGCATGAAATTCCTATTCTCCAGTGTCTTGCCAGAGCCTCTCATCTATCAAATCTAATTTCAAAGAGAATACACAAAGGTACCAGGTAAATGTAGTTTACAAGGCAGAATATATGGGGCAGAATAGGGGAAGTACATAAATGGACATGAGATCAAATAGGCATTCTTCTGTATAATCTAAGAATCATGGTCCTTTGTGTAATAAATATTCACTGGTTGGAACTTAAGTTTTATGTGCAAGAATTATTTTGAGTAGTGTTTTGAGTAATCTATCAATTTTGATTGTTTGAATTACATGTCATACTTCAATAGTCAGAGAGAATGTTTTATGCTCTATCCACAGGTCACTGCATTATTGAAAGATAACCATGTAGTGTAAGTGTGGTTTGGTCAATTAGTGAATGATTGGTACTTCCAGTATAGGAGACCAATAAGTTATAGCCTCTGGTTTGTTCTCCAACCATCTTCCTAAAAATCTATGACCAGTATCAATGAAGGAGAGAGGGAATAAATAATACTGTAGACTAGAATTATGATGTGATAAGCTATTTATTAGAAAGGAAAGGAATTTTCAAAGCTCAAAATTTGGGAGATTAATATCAGAATAGGACCATGATATAGGGGTGTTGGGGATTTGGGAAAGGAAGGGATGACAGGAGAAGGGGTATGGAATTTAAGTTGAAAGACTACATCTGAAGTTGCTTTAAAAGCTTTGATTAAACAAGAGACACTTCTATTCTCACATCAAGAAAGACATTAAGGGAAGTGAAAGGGAAAAAAGGCACTATTGTCTATTGTTAATTGCTTGTTTATTTTCTTTATAACTAAGAGACCATGCCTTATGGTGCACTTCCTATTTCACCCTGTTTATACAATATTTAAAGGAAACAAAATACATTTTAGTACCTTGTGATATATCAACATTTATTCCTATATATCTGTGCTAATAAAGTTGCCCTTCTTTCTTCAAACAAGGACATGGAAACTAATATCTTTTTTCTTTGAATATGTAATGCCACAAAATTTCTTCTCAGCCTTTTCTCCTTCCCTGAAACCTGGGATACAGTCATGGAGTCTTCTCACATTAGGGAATGCCCATGCTTTACTTATCAAAGCTGTTCTCTGAAATTTCTAGGACTCTACTGTAATCCAATTGTCACTTCAATGCTTATTTAATTATTCTGTTTAGACCCAATAACTCCTGACATTTAAATTGTGGCATGTGAAACTGACAGGTGAAAATAATGAGTTTGGAAAAGGCATTGTAATGGTGCAATCTTGTAGCTAATTTTGGGGAATAGAAAGAAGAAACTATTTCAAGCCATCTCAAGTTAAAATCCACTTCCTAGAAAAAAGAATAATGCAACAGTGATCTCCGACCAGTATAGATTCACAAAATAAAGGCTCCAAAATACAGGAAAGTTACCAGAAAATGGTGATATCCTTTAGTCTTCTAGTAGTAAGCAAGCTTTAACAAAAAAAGTTTGGCCTGAGTGAGAAGTAACAACAACAACAACAACAACAACAACAACAACAACAACAACAAAACACAAATTAGGTACTCAAAAAATATGTGTTAAATGAATGAAAATATGTAATACGATTCAGGTCCACTTTTCACCTGCTGAAGTTTGATTAGTCTTTCTAAGCTAATTTCATCTTATCTTAATTCTTTTAATTCTTGTAATTATCTATCAGTTGAATTTCCCCCACAGCACCACTCTACCCCAATAGATGCATCTGGTACAAACTTTTTTCCACCCAAAAGTAAAATCATTAAGTAGAGAGTTTCAGAAATTTCTTTTTGAGGAGAGAAAAAAATTAGAGGTCAGTATACAAGATTTTCAGCTACAATAAAAAGTTCAATTAACAGAAAATGATTCTTTACTAGTTTTAGCGTTCAGCCTAAAAAAAACAAAAAAAACAAAAAACAAAAAACAAAAAGACAAAAAAAAACAAAAGACAATCTAAGCAGGCCTGTAATAAACAGATCCTACCGAGGCATATGTTTTGGAGAAAGATTGGATGTTGGCTGACATGATCTAACAACGGCGAGCTAGGGATTCTTTTTGCATGCTGTATTTGAAAATAACTTAGCAGATCAACTCTAAATTCATAGTTGAAGTCTGCATTTTATGTCCCATAATAAATTTTTCACACGTAAAAAAGGAAGTAGATGAAGAAGATATCAAAGGAATATATGAATAAATGTTTTGGATCTTAGGAGAGTTAAAGTTAAAGGAAGTTAGTGAGAGACAACCCTTCAGAATCATGCTCAGTTCTGTGCAAAGTGCTTTAACTGGAACATAAATGAGTTAGAGTGAACTCCAGGAAGAGTGGCCAGGAGAATGCAAATACTCAAGATTGTATTATATGCAGGATATTAAATAACTAGGTGCTTATATTCTTGAAGGAATAAATAGAGTGACACAGGAAAGACTTCTTCAAATTGTTAAGAAGGTGTCCTGCGGGAAAGGAAAAGAAGACTTGTGTGAGACCCCAGAGTTCAGATCAAGGATGAGAGACTGAAAGTTCTAGAGTAACATTTCTGCCCAATAAAATGAAGAAAGCATATCAATAAAAACTACCAGAATTTAGAATGAATTTAGGGCATTGCGTAGGAAGAATATAAATAAATAATACTATATTTAGATGTGAAGGAAGAAACAGAGAACTGATGCTACGTAATTTGTAGGATTTCTTCATCTATTTTTCTATGAGATGACATAAGATTAAAAGATAGGGTAGAAAATTTTACCAAAGCTAGTAAGTGTTGGACACTTTACATAAATGATTTTCAAACTGTGGGTTGTAATCTATTAGTAGGCATGAAGCCAATTTAGTGGGTTGGAACAGTATTGTAAAATGAATGAAATAGAATAGATAAAATAGGGTAAGTTTTACCTAAGAATGGTAAGCATTGCTTTGGGACACTTTGTTTGTTTGTTTGTTTTTAGTATGTGCATATGTACTCTGTCCTGACATAAAGATTTTTTTCTTTTTGTTTTTCCCACTATGGGCCATGTTCTAAAACTTTTGAAAACACTGTCTTAGACAATATCTCTGTATCTAATTTGTACAATTTTGATTGAATGGGATAATGAAATAACAGGAATATTCTTATGAACAAACGTTAAACGGCCTGATTTTTTGTCAATCGATTAATTTTAATTACTTTATTTTATTTACCATTAGCATCATTTCATATCATTGGTCTTTTCCCACAGAGTTTCTCCTTGAAAGTTAACTGCAGTTTCTTTGAGATTTGATTGAGATCCTTTGAAATAGAGGAATATTTGGAGACTAACATTTCAAGCCAGTACAGTTAAAACCCTCAGTGCTCATTTAACCTTGAGATTTAATACAGAACTAAATTAAGAAGAGTTGGTGGGAGAATGAACTTTAGAGTAAGGCATCCTCAGGTTCAAACATGACACTTACATATTTTATTTAATCTTGGACAAATTACTTCACTTTTCAGATCCTTGCCTTGCTGTATTTACATAATGAAGAAAAAAATTAAGAGTTTTATTTTTAGGGGCACCTGGGTGGCTCAGTCAGTTAAGCATCTTACTTTGGCTCAGATCATGATCTCACAGTTTGTGAGTTCGAGCCCCATGTCGGGCTCTGTGCTGACAGCTCAGAGCCCTGGAGCCTGCTTCAGATTCTGTGTCTTCCTCTCTCTCCGTCTGTCCCCCACTTGCACGCTCTCTCTTTCCCTCTCAAAAGTAAGTAAACCTTAATTTAAAAAAAAGAGTTTTATTTTTATGCCATGACCCTTCCTTAAATTTAACTTCATAGGTGCCATTTAGGTGACAGAGAACACTAACGCCATTGTCCTTTCTGATGGAGTCTTCAATTAAAAACAAAAAAAAGGAAATGGAGTCAAAATGTCTGCCTTCTGCTTACTATGTAATGTTATGCCATCTCTTACTGAAGAAAGCATGCCATCTACTTAGGAAATCCTCTTCTTCACATGGGCATTTGAAGGCAGAAGAAGGCCAAGTGGAAAGAGAACAAACAAGGAGGATTTTATTTCATAGAAAAAAAATTGAGTTAAAAGGACACTTGCCAAGAGTTTTATGACAGCACACCAAGATAGGACCCCAGCTGGGAATTTGGGACAGAAGGATCTTTTAAGAATTAAGATCATTATTTATGTCATGTATACTCAGATATCCTCAACTTAGTTTCAGGTGGCAACAAGCACGGGATATTTGGAAATTTAGCTCTGTGTCTTTTAAGTGCCTTAAGGATAATCCTTTAAGCGCTTAAGAAAGTCTCCCAAAGCAAATACTATTTTGTAATGACCCACTTTTTTTTTTTTAATATTGGTCACCAGATTATCCCTAAAGTAGTTGACATTATAGACTTTAAATGTAGAGCTAACTACTACAATTTGTCTATAATAGGGCAGGGGCACCTGGGTGGCTCAGTCGGTTAAGCTTCTGTCTTCGGCTCAGGTCATGATGTTGCAGTTTGTGAGTTGGAGCCCCGCATTGCGCTATGTGTTGACAGCTCAGAGCCTGGAGCTGCTTGGATTCTGTGTCTTCCTCTCTCTCTCTCTCTGCCCCTCCCCTGCTCACGCTCTCTCTCTGTCTGTCTCTCTCTCTCAAAAGTAAATAAACATTAAAAAAATCTGTAATAGAGTAGATTGGATTAAGACATGTATACACAGTACACATGTGGTTTTATGTATACGTGTGTGTGTGTGTGTGTGTGTGTATACATATATGTGAGAGGGTGACTGTATTCAATAATAAGCTGGAGCCAATTCATACTGGCTGATAAGACTTTTTTTTAATTTTCCAGAATTTTCAAACTGATTGTTAAAAATTAAATTGCTTAGATACACACTTTATATTTCTAAGAGGTAACTCCTTAAAAACCTTCAACTTACCACTTTCTATTATCTATACTCTCAAGGCTATGTTTTCTATTGCTTCAGTATATTATAAATAAAATACAATAGTATGCTACTGAACATTTTTCCTCATTGTTCAGTGATATGCTGTTAATCTGGAATCAACATTGTTGGGAATATTTACACCACTGAAAATGGCAAACACTACAAATCAGGGCTTTTTTTTTTTTTTTAGAAGGGTCTGTTCTTACATAATTGCCCCATCATACTAATATATTTTGTCAATAGATTTCACAAGCAATGGTGGCCTAACTATTTCAATTTCATTATTATGAAATTGCCCATCTGTGTTACATCAGGGGACATGTGCCCCTTTAGATGGAAGGTCAGAAGACTATTCTAGGACAGCTGAAGGCCACAGTATATGGCACCCATTCCATTCCACTGCCTGAGAGCCACTGAAAGAAAGGCTGTACTTCCTTTGGGTAAGACAAGAATAACCCAACAGACAAGAGACATCATGAATAATTCTTGAGGCAATTAATATAAAACATTTTTTTTATTTTGAAGCTATTAGGAGAAAATATTTTTGCCACGTATAGTAATCTATAAGGTTATTTCCTTTCCATTTTACTTTTTTCTTTTATCAAAATAAACTTGTTTTTCTCAAGTTGAATAATTTACTCCCGCACAATTTCATCTGAGACTCAAATCAACATGTTGTAGGAGGCAGATTTCCATAAGATTGCCCCTGGATCATTGTTGATTTATGAAAATGCCTTTCCTTTTTCACTCCTCCACTCTTCACTACAAACTTTCACTGCAAACAATAACTTTGTTATTGTTATGCTGAATTTTTTTTATAAGTTTTTTTTTTTCCAACGTTTTTATTTATTTTTGGGACAGAGAGAGACAGAGCATGAACGGGGGAGGGGCAGAGAGAGAGGGAGACACAGAATCGGAAACAGGCTCCAGGCTCTGAGCCATCAGCCCAGAGCCCGACGCGGGGCTCGAACTCACGGACCGCGAGATCGTGACCTGGCTGAAGTCGGACGCCTAACCGACTGCGCCACCCAGGCGCCCCTGTTATGCTGAATTTTAATGAAAAGACCAATGTATGATGAAGTAAAAAAAAAATCATGAACCAACAAGGGATACTATTGACAGCTTCATAACCAAGAACAGAACACATTGATTTTCATGCTAGCTCGAATTCCATTCCTGCATTAAAAGAGAGCTCATGTATGGGGGTTTCCTATCTACTGAGATAGTGTAAAAACTATATGTTACAGAGATACGACAAAAAGTTAAGGTTTTCTTTTTTCTTTTTTTTTTTTTTCAAACTAAAGGGTCAAGATAGACAATGACTGTTATAGCTGTGGAAGTAAGAGCCTGTGGCAAACTACCTGCTGTGTTCTCTGTGGATACAGCTTTTAATGCAATTCATTCTGCTATAACTTCTGTGAAAAAATACATATATAAAATCTTGAGGTAAAAAGAGATTTGCGAATCCATCTTGTTCAACTGCTGTATGTTGGCAGACATTTTTTTTCCCTAGTAGGTTGTATAGTCTATTCTCTCTTTGGAGATGCTATCATGACATGTCTGCTATAGAAGCAGACAGTTGGGAACTTCATATATACCTGATGTAAGTGTCTGTCAGGTTCATTTAAAGCTTCTCCATGGAAATGGAGGATAAGTGATAATAACTGCCTAAGAAACTCCCTACGTAAGAGGAAACTAATCAGTTCACACTGGAGTTTCCTTTCTGTCACCCCAAAATATCCAGTAACGTTAAACTTCTGTAAGTTCATCCCCTTGCAGCTTTCATCATTTTTCTTGATACTTCCAAACCTTCACCCCAATTTATTTTAATCTAGGAGGTAAAATTTGTACTTCCTCCTTATTTAGTTCAATACAGGTTTTTTTCCTTTTAGAAAGTTAAAACAGGTACATAGATATTTCTGATCCTCAGGTTAAATATTTTGTTTTAAATGCTTCAGTTACATATCTAACTCTACTTTTGACAAAATCAAATCATCAATAAGTCAGATTAATATAAAAATTAACCTGCAAAATACCTGGATATGGAGAAAGACACTATGCCACTGATTCTCTTCTCGCCTTCCTGTTTTATGTTATTGAATTTTTAAAAGTAATATCCAACATTTTAAAAAATATTCAGGCCAGTTAATTCTTTAGCAAGCGTGTTTTTTACTACAAATGGCATACTATTTGTTAGCATAAGTTTACCAAACTCATGCCCAATAACTCCAAAACATGCTATATAAAGTAACACTCACTATGTTTGAAAAGAGGTGGCATCAAATTTCATGTGATGTTTTTTCTATGTTTAAATAAGCCAGTATTTGTGGAAAACAAATTATGTACAATTAAATATTAAAATTATAAGCATTAGTGGTTTTCTATTATGGTAGTTTGTCACAAAGTTGGCCTAGTATATAGATAAGTAACAAAGAAAGAATCTGAAGACAGTACTCATCAAATGCTTTATAGACTCTGTCACTATAAAGCCAGATTATTTTGATCACACTCTACTGTGGGATATATCAGTAGGAGAGAATTTAAAATTTCAGTAAATACACTGAGAAATCGATTTACCACCTAATCTTGTCTCTCTGTACGTTATAGCAATAAAACATTTTTCAAAATGTGACAGGCACTCTAGTACTTGTCTTAGAAGTAGGAATTGTCAGTGTAATAGTTATTTATGTTTATTAAGAATTAATGTACTTTGAAGAACTCTGGAAGGAATTACAGGTAGACTAGAAGTTTTTGTTTATCAATTATGAGATCCAGGGTCTTTATGAACATAATTTTCTCCAGACTGTTTTATTCTTTTCTTCACCAGTCCCATCTGCCACCTCAACATCATGTGGCTTTGCTACTGCAATCATGTTATATCATGCCTCTGTTCAACCAGTAGCAAAGGGGAAAGAATAAGAAAGAAAAAAAATATTTATTTTGAGGAACCAATCAAAACTGTACCTGACATTTCCCATTGATCAGAATGTGAAAATAAACAGATAACCTGAGGCAAAAAAAAAACAAAAAAACAAACAGAGGGTATTTATTCTTACCAGGGAGTCAGCCATTATCACTTGCATTTAGCAGAGACTCAAAGACAGAAGGGGGATGAGAAATCTTTATTGTGAATAAAAGGAAAGATTCAGGTATGATTGGATATTTTGCCTGGAGAAGTTGAGGCAATCCAGCTAGAAGTGATCATCTTGTGTGACTGGTTTGGAGTATAGATTTCATTTTGTGTGACTGGCCCTGAGTTGGATGCTGGGTAAACAAGGCAGATAAGCCAGCAATTGTTGACTGAGTCCTAACTATTCTGGGCCAATTGCCACAGACTTTGTGGTTTGGCTTCCCAAGATGTTGCTGCAGATTTTGTGAGTCAAGTTCCAATGCCATATTGATCTGGTATTATCCATTTGTATATTGTCTCTCAATAAATTGGTCACATGGCAATCCTGATAAAAAGGATGTCAGACAATACAGCTTTTTCTCGTGGTGGCTGTTACCTAACTAAATTTCTATTTCTATGTCAAATGAGAACTCCCACAGCTAGCACATCTGGACTGTGAAGTATTTTCGCACATATTTGTTTGCTTGCGCAGACTACATTCAACCCTATCCTAAAGTAGATAATCTCCATGTACCAAAAACTTATTAGTTACAATACAAAGTCTTGGATCTCTAGCTTATATGCAGGTCTATATATGATTCCCTTTTGATGGACGTGTGTACAAATTAAATGCATACCCAACACACAATACAATGGGTAGGTAGGAACAGAATATTTGCAATTCAAACTCCCATTAAGAGAATGAGAAACACTAAGTCTCACCAATGAATGAAATGATCAATTTCTGCAATGGGAAAATTGCTAAGACAACCCCCCCCCCCAGCACACAAACATGCACACATATACACACATGAACTCCAGAAGTAAAATGAGTTTCTTGGATAGCCCATCTGGCTACCACTGATGATGTTTCCTGCGCAGTATGTCCTAAACCATTTTCTTCTGTAGTTTGTAACCTAATGTGAGATTGTTCTCTGTGCATTATCTTCTCTGGCTACTCTGAAGTGGGCATTAAAGAGTATGACTTACTTGGGGCCAGTTTTCTTAACCTATTTTCTAAGTCTGTTTTGGGGTTCTCTTTGAGGTTATTTTAGGAGTCCAACATCACAGGCTTTCTCCAGCAAAACTAGTAGTATATTTGGTAATATAATTTCTTCAAAACTTTACTAGGTTCCTGTCTATTGGCCACTCTGGTAAATTCTGAGGCAATTGTATTTAGAAATCACTGAAAGTCTTAAATCTCTGGTCTTTCATTCACTAGACTCTTGCCCATCAGAGTCACTGAACTTAATCACATATAACTTGGGGCCATCTGAAACAATAGGTTTGAGTGGATAGAAAAAGACCTTTATTTCAAGTATGCTGCTTGTCTGGCTCCCATTATGTGGTAGAAAACAATTACTGGAGGATGCTTCAGAAAGGCTTAAGGGCACAATCTTATTTCTTGAGAACCATCTTTTATATTAGCTTCAGGTGAGGCTAAGATTTTTCCCACCCTTATAGACTTCAGTCATATTGGAATTTAAGCTATAGACAAAAGAGCATCCTTTCCAAAGTTCATTGCATTATATCTTGCATAATGCTTAGATTTAACTAAAAATCCATCCCTGTTTTATAGGATTTTTGTAAAAGTGGAACAAAAACATACATGTGCCCTAATATTCTTAATTTTTACCAATTATTTTCCCTAGAATTACAGTTCTCTATTGTTCTCTATTATAGTTCTCTATAGTTCACTATTATAGTTCTCTATGTGGTTTACCTTAGAAGACATTACAGGCTCTTCAGCAATCACTGGCTTTCAGAATGTGTCCTTGATGCCCAGTGTTCACCTGCTAAGCTATGCTACATATTTCAGATTTTACTATGTCAGCATTCCATTTTTAGGTACTAAATTCTATATTGGATAGGATATCATTTCACTTGGTAAAGCGGAGAGTCAAAATTAACAATGATACAAGTAAATTAGACATTTATATCATTTTCATATAAAAGTTGAATTTTTTGTTGTTGAATTTCCATGTTAGAATTCAACATAGTCCCAGGCTCCCTCTTACTTGTTACTTTTCTATTCTCAACATGTGACTTCCATTTCATGGAGTGCGATAACCACTCCAGCCTTTGCTATCATTATATCCAGTTAGGAAGAGGAAAAGAAAGTGCTGGCCATGACACATCACATTAAGGCACAACTAGAAATTGCATACTGGCTAGATCTTGCTTATACGTTCATAGTTGGAAGAAAGGTAATATAGAAGATATAACCTTTATTCTGTCAGAAAAGTTTACTGTATGTAATCCAGAACTGTATAAAGAAGTTCATCAGGCAAAAAGAAAAGGATACTAGATGGGGACCAAGATGTACATGAAAGATTTGAGAGCACTAGAAATGATAAATATGTGTGCAATAATAATTTTTATAATATTCAATAATAATAATTTCTTCAAAGGATAACTGTGTGTTGAAAACAATAACAAAACAATAGGAATAATACATTGTGAGATATAAAATGCTTGTGAAAATAAAATCTATTACACTAATATCTCAGAGTATGGGAAGGGACTAAAAGAAGTATATTTTGTAAGGTCCTTACGTTATATGTGAAATGATATGATATTATTTTATTGTAGATACTAATAAGTTAAATATGTATATAAAAACCTAAGAACAACCAAAAAATAATGAAATATGTAAAAAGGCAAAAATAAGATAAAATAAATAACATGATCAGCTATTACAGGAATAATCAACTAATACAAAAGCAGGAAAAGAAAGAAACATTGGATAAGTTTCCCATTTATATGAATTTTTGACTAAGGAAAGGCCCCAGGTAGCTTCAGAAGAGGTGGCTAAATCTCAATAGAAAGTCATTGTTTTTTTTTTTTTATTTTTGTTAACGTTTATTTATTTTTGAGACAGGGAGACAGAGCATGAACGGGGGAGGGTCAGAGAGAGGGAGACACAGAATCCGAAACAGGCTCCAGGCTCTGATCTGTCAGCACAGAGCCCAACGCGGGGCTTGAACTCACAAACCGCGAGATCGTGACCTAAGCCGAAGTTGGCCGCTTAACTGACTGAGCCACCCAGGTGCCCCTAGAAAGTCATTGCTGAAGTAATGCAAATAACAAGTGTTTGTAAGTCAAGATGACCATGACAGATGTAAAGTGTGATTTCTAAAGAAGAGAGCTATAGAAGACTACTGTTTCTTGGGCTAAATAATTGGTTTAATCTGTGAAACACACATGACTAAGGAAAACTCTAAGCAGCACAGTTAAGGCTACAAAAACTGAAGACAGATTTCTGCTGCTTCCCACCACAAGAGAGATAGATATTTTATTTCAATTCTAGGCACAGTTATATGGCCATTACAATAAGAATCCAGTTTCTACAATGAACCATTCGCAATATCAAAGGTACAATCTAGTTATTAGACATGTAGGGGGAAAAAGAAAATATATGACTCAAACAGAGGAGAAAGGACAGTTAATTTTGATAGACCTTGAGATGAATTAAATTTTAGAGTAATAGAAATAGTTATTAAGTGAATACTATAGCTATGATAAAAGATACTAAACACATTTTAATAAATGAGCAAATGGATTAGTTGAGTAGAAAATTTTAAAAAGAATCAAGAGAAAATTTTACACACACATTCAGACACACACACACACACACACACACACACCCTCCACAAATTAAAAACAAATACTAGATCAATATAGCAGCAGATTAGAGTGATAGGAAGAAAAAGTCAGAAAATTTAAAGACAGAATTATGGAAATTATCCAACCTGAAAAACATGGAACAGATGAAGAAAAAATATAACCAAAACTTTAGTGCCTGTGCAACAATATCAAAATGTCTATTACAATGTAAATTAAAACCCTAGAGTAAGAGGAGAGACATTTTGGGGATGACAAGGTATTTGAAGAATTAGTGAGCAAAATTTTCAAATGTGCTAAAAGACATAAATTTATAGACATTCCATTCACACTGAAAAAAAAAAAGGAACAGCATTATGAATTACTAGTGACTTCATATTAGAAACAGGATAGACCTTAAAAGAGTGGAAAACAAATAGCAAGATGGTAGTTATAACCCCAAACATATAAAAAGAATTACACCAAATTTAAGTGGACCAAACAGTTCAAATAAAGTGAGAGATTATCTACCTGTTTAAAAAATGCAATACTCAAATATACTGTTCACAAGAGATAAACTTTAAATATTGCTAAAAGCAAAATAATAGGATCACTTATGTAAAGCTAACATGTCTAAATTAATACCAAGCAAAATAAGATTAAGACAATGATTATTACCAATGGCAAAATGTTGTGCCACATTTGGTAAATTCATTAAAAAGGCATAACAAGGCCAGCGTGGATGAAACTAATAATTATATTCAAAATATATGATGCAGAAACTGACAAATTCACAAACATATTTAGAGGTTTTACCATTCATTTTTCAGACGATTTAACACCATAAACCAATATAACCTAGCATATACTTATAACTAATAAATTTAAACACCATAAACCACTATAACATAGCACATACTTATAAAACACTATACTCAAAAAGGATGACATAAACATTTTTAAAGCATACATAGATTATTTAATAAGATAGACCATATGGAGGGATAAAAAAACGTCTCAATAATTTAAGAGATTTGAAATTATACAGAGTATTGTCTCTGATTATAAGGAATTAAAATTGAAATCAATAAGTCAGAGAAAGACAAATACCATATGATTTCATTCATATGTGGAATTTAAGAAACAAACAAGAAAAGGAGAAAAAGAGAGAGAGAGAGAGAGAGAGAGGCAAGCCAAGTAACAGACCCTTAACTATAGAAAACAAACTAATGGTTACCAAAGCTAGGTAGGTGGGTGAAATAGGTGATGAGGATTAAGGAGTGCACTTGTGATGAGCACTGGGTGTTGGATAGAAGTGTTGATTCACTAAACTGTACACCTGAAACTAATAGCACACTGTGTTAACTAAAAAAATAAATAAATAAAAATAAGTTCAAAAAAATCAAAATCAGTAAAAAATTTTTGGAAAAATTCTAAACAGGTTGCAAATTAAGCTACTCACTTTTAAACCACTCATTAGTCAAAGAGAAAATCACAAGGACATTTAGACAATATTTCAAACTGAATGAGATTTTGAGATGTCATCAAAATATGCATGGTACATATTCCTTCTATGTACTTATCAGCATTTAACATATCATACATTTTATTTATTGTGTTTATTTTTATTGGCTCTCTTTCCCTTGTAAATAATATTCTTTCTTGAGAGGAGGGGTCACTTTTCACATTTAATTGGCCACAGGGGAAGAGGCCTCCTCCATATCACTGGAGGTGCTCTCAAATTTCTTTAGCCACCTCGAGCTTGAGACCTGGAGTTTCTGGGGGTGTCTCGGCACATAGGGCATGTTCCCGTCATCTCAGATGGGCACTGGATAGTTGTGGAGCGTGGCCTGGTTGATCATAGTGGCGCGTTTGGTGAAGGGGCTGAGGGTGGGCAGAATTATAGTGAGGCCCCCAATGATGAAGGGCATGACCAGCACCAGCTCCTTGGCCCAGGTATCCTTGAGGAAACTGGCCAGTCTCCCAAACATCTTGCACTCAGTGGTGGCCAAAAGTAATATTCTTGAATGCAGGTATCTTCTTTTCTCCCTTTATTCACGGCAGAACCTAGCACAATGGCTGACACAGAATTGGTACTTAGCAAATGAGAGAACACTAAGACCCATTTATTATGTCACATGCTCAGTTTCACAGATTTAATTGGAAGGATTTTACTATGTTTATATTATTGTTCAAATGAATAAGCCTTAATAACTAACATTTATTGTCTACTGTTGATCAGGCACCACTCTAAGCTCTTTGTATGTATATTTCAGTTTTTTAGTGAAAAGAACTTGATGTGAGAGGTACTACTGTTATTATATTTGTTTGAAAACAAAAGTCACTGATAGAGTTTATAAATTGCCCAAGGTAAAGATACCAGGAATTATGGAACCAGGAATCCATCACAAATCATTTGACTTCAGAGTTCATGTACTTACCTGTGTTATTTATTGTTATATAACAAATTAAGCTAAAATTAGCAGCTTAAATCAACAAGCATTTATTATTTCACAGTTTCTTTGAATCAGGAATCCAAGCACCACATAGAGATGCCTGTGATTCAGGATCTGTCATGAGGATACAATCAAGGTTTTGGCCAGTGTTGTGATTATCTCTGGGTGCCAGTGGGGAGGATTCACTTCCAAGGTCATTCACTTGGCTGTTGGCTACCTTGAGATGGTCACTGGCATTTGGCCAGAAACATCAGCTCCTTGGCACATGAGCCTCACCATAGGGCTATTTATAGCATGCTATCCTGTTTCTCCCAGAATAAGGGGCTCCTAGAGGAAGAGTGAGGCATAGTCTATTGGAAGTGGTCACAATCTTTTTCTAATTAGTCTTGGAAGTGACATCAATTTTTCTATATTCTATTCATTAGAAGTGAGTCCCTTGGTCTAGTCCATATACCAGGAGGGGAGCCCACAAGGGCGTGAATTCCAAGATGTGAGGCTTACCTGGGGACACTTAATTGCTATTTGCCTCAATAATCATTCTGGGTGGATAGATGTATTATTGAATTAATGAATGAATGAGTGGAATGAACAATTTAAGAAAATTGCAAAACTAGTGGAACATGTCATATATATCAAGAGTACGTTCCTAAAATAGTGTTTAAAATATAGTTATGAGGCACCTGTGTGGCTCAGTTGGTTAAACTTCTATTGATTTTGGCTCAGGTTATGATGATCTCATGGTCATGAGTTCGAGCCCTGTGTCAGGCTCCCAACTGTCATTGCAGAGCCTGCTTGGGATTCTGTCTCTCAAAATAAATAAATAAACTTTTTAAAAAAGGCTTTAAAAATTTAGTTATGAGTGCATATAGCTCTTGAGTCCTAAGTTCTTATGAGAGTTGCAAGGGTATGTTTTCTGTTGGCCTGTATATAAAACAAAGCTCATCACATTAGTGATCACTTAGCTCTTTAGGCCTGTGAAAATCTAGACATCTTCCTGTGAATACATTTTAAGTGACAGTGGTCATTATATATAATTGATTAAAAGTCAACCACCTGAAAATCATTCACGTATGAGGTTCTCATGGCAACAGATTCTAAGAGTTTTTTATCCTAAATTTTTTATTGGTTCTAAATTACTTGCCATTAATTTGATCAAATAGCTTCTTGTTTTCAAATGATGAAGCAGTAATTTTTTTTATAACTATGTTTATGTTAATTATGTGGTAGATGAGGAAGATGAAACCCCTCTATACAAAGATTTAATCTCCATGGGAGGAATATTTTCACTGTCACTCCCAGGCAATAGTCTCTACCCTACCTTTATATCCAGGGTTCAAGGAGATGGAATTCCTTAGCCACCTAATGATTAGGTAATTTTTGAACAAAAATTTTTCTCATTAGTTAACTGAATGACTCAAATTGAATTGTCATCATTGAAGGAACTTAAAATTTCTCCACTATCATCTTAATAAAGACCTGTTTCTAAAATTTGATGATATTGCTACTATAAAGGAGGAAAGAATGGAAGAAGTCTGCAGCGTATGCATGCAGTGGACTGAATGTTTGTGACCCTTGGAAAATTCATATGTTGAAACCTCATCCTCAATGTGATGGTACTGTATAGCCTTTGGTAGGTGATTAGGTCATGAGAGTGAGGCACTCAAGAATCAGATTAGTGTCCTTATAAAAGAGACAGAACATGGCTGTCTACGAACCAGGAAGAGGGCTCTCACCAGACAGTGAATCTGTCAACAACTTGATCTTGGTCTTTCTAGCCTCCAGAACCGTGCAAAATAAATTTCTGTTGTTTATAACCCACACAGTCGGTAGTAATCTGTTATAGCAGCCTGAATGGACAAAGACAATGTGTCATTAAATGAAAACTTGCAAAAATATGATTTATCCTCACACTTCTTAACAGTAATTAGCATAAATCAAGGCCTGCAGGACTAGAATGAAAGGGAAACAGATTATATTGTAATTCATCTTCCTGAGACCACAGAAAAGACTAATTAGAAGTATGTAGACAACACAGCACTGTTTGCCTGAGAGATAAGAATTGGCTATACAATAGATAAAAATTAGCCCACTTTTACACAGATGGATTGTTGGCATCGGAAGACAACTATGAGGAAGGTTTTAGATATGTAATGGAAGGACTAAGCTACAAGGCCAATACCAAGCCCAGTGGGCGGAATTTTGAAGATGCCAAGTGGACTGAAATATGTCTTTTCCTTGAGTCCCTGGTGGTAAGTTTATGTATAAAAGAAAATATGATTATCCTCAAACATTATTTTTTAAATATTAAGTGCTATAAGACATGTGGAGTTTTACCGAGAAAGATACAGTTGATCATAGGAACAAAGTGTTTGATAGTTGATGGTTTGTGATTCAAATGTAAAGGTTGTAAGAAGTTTTCTCAGACATGCCAAATCACAGAAAAAATGTGATCTCTGTCTGAATTATAAAGTAAAACTATAATAAATATGTACATTGACAAAGAAAGATACATTCCACTTGGAGATGGATCACAATGAATAACTCATTAAGGGTGAAGTCACAACATTGAAGCTTTTTAATAACAAAGTATTAAGTTCACTCTTAAACTGAGAGAACTTTGAGCACAAATGCAAAGCCATTTCCTGAAGAGGAGAAGTTTGTACTGTGATTATAGAATTCAGTGAGTCTAGAGCCTAGCATAAGAAAAATAGCTCTGAGGCAAAAGTGAAATCATTAATTTGTGTGTGTGTGTGTGTGTGTGTGTGTGTGTGTGTGTGTGTATAATTTCCCTCTCAATCAGTATAAAACGGAGGCAGGGTCTGTGACTCTTTTCCTCATATGCTATAGTAGAGTTGAAAATGGAAACCATCAGATGTAAAGAAGGCTTTTCTGAACTTTTAGGCCAATTGAGATCATGTGATGTGTCCCGAAGTACAAAGACCAGGTAGAAATTTTTAGTAATTTAAGAAAAGGAGATTTCTTTTGTTTGGAAAAAGCAGAGAGATCTGTGGGGCTTGAGAACAAAGTGTGGTGGGGGGAACATTCACCCTATTTACTAGTAATGCCCCTGAAATTCAGGTGGGAATACATTAGGAGAGATGGATGATTTGTGTGATAGGGACGTCACATTTAGTAACTTGCCTCAGGAAATATACAGAGAAGAGATGGTCCGGGGGCGCCTGGGTGACTCAGTTGGTTAAGTGTTTGACTTTGGCTCAGGTCATGATCTGCGGTTCATGGGTTCAAGTCTCATGTCATACTCTGTGCTGACATCTAGAGCCTAGAGCCTCCTTTGGATTCTGTATCTCCTTTTCTCTCTGCCCTTCCCCTGCTCCCTCTCTCTCTCTCTCTCTCTCTCTCAAACATAAATAAACATTAAAAGAGAGAGAGAGAGAGAAGAGACGGTCCAGAGGTCAAGTGTGGACTTGGGTTTGAGCAAAGAAATTGCAGGACACACATCTAATAAACCAAGAGAGAAAAGACTGTATTAGTTATCCCAAATGTTTGTATGTTAAAGCAAAAAGCATTTATTATATCACAGTTTCTGTGGGTCAGAAATGTAGGCGTGGCTTAGTTGAGTGGATTTTGGCTCCAGATCTCTCCTGAATTTTTAGTCACGCTGTCAGATAGGGCTGTGGTCATATCATTGTGGTTAAGTGTCTGACTTCAGCTCAGGTCATGATCTCGTGAGCTCGAGCCCTTCATGGGGCTCTGTGCAGACATCTCAGAGCCTGGAGTCTGCTTTGGATTCTGTGTCTCTTTCTTGCTCTGCTCCTCCCCCACTCATGCTCTGTCTCTCTCTCAAGAATAAATAAACATTAAAACGTATTTTTAAAAAAGACCTGAAAAAAATTTCAGGAGAGAGGGTAGGAGACCATGAAAAATCTTACACATATATATAGGGGATCAAGAAAGGAGAGCAAGAACAGCAGTGATATGTTTCCACAATGAATTAAATTATCAATTGCAAGACAGCAATGAACTCAAAGCATAAAAAAAGTAAGTAATTCACAATCCAACAACACAGAATAATTGTAAAAACCCAGATTAAAAGACATTTTAAGAATAGTCAGAAGAATAAACATATCACCTTCCAAAAAAAAGTCTTAGACTCAGAGATAACTTCTGAAAAGTAACAGTGGAAGCTGAAAGACAATGAAATATCTTGAATGTGGCAAAAGACAACAATTACCAATCTATAATCCCATATGCAGTTAAATTTTCTTCACAAATAATGATATAAAGATCTACTCAGACTTACAGAAATTGAAGTAACTCACCAATATAGAACCCACAGTTAAGGTTCTTTTTTAAGCATGAGTAAAATGATACCAGGTGAGAGTTTAGAGATTAATGAAATAAGGAGTAATAACAAAATAGAAACCCCCAAATACCCATAAATACATATATGGGTAAATTAAAATGAGTATCTACTGTATAAAACAATATAATAATAATGATATTTTGGGAAAGTCAGAGTATATATTAAATTTACTAGAAAAATAAAAATTGAAAGGAGGGATAAATAGCTTATGGTTTTTTAAAGTCCTTTATTATCAGTTAGGGGAAAATATCAATATTATAATTTAAGAAGTAAAGAATTCATGGTTTTAATTTTAGAGTAACTATAAATACAAATAGGAAAATAGAATCTTTCTGACAACAGGAAAAGTGGAATAATAAAATTAAATCTGGGAAAGAATAGGAAATGCATAGTAAAATGGTAAATTTATATTAAATATAAATGAAATATATTTGAAAATATATTTTGATGTTTTCTTGTATAATGCATATAGTACACTGTTTTTGTTTTATTTTTTGTTCTTATTTATTTTATTCCTCAAAAGGATTTATAACAGTAATAGATTTTAGTAAAAATGAATAATTATTACCAAGAAGGAAGAACTGGAGACTAATAGAAGCCACTTTGTAACTTTGATATAATATTTATAATCATGCACAATATACTATATAACATTATAATTAAAAATAATTTAAATATTATGCAAGTTAACATCAAAAATATTATACACAAAATTATGAAGATAAATTATAAAGTAAGAGCTAAATTGGACAAATATGAAAAAATGATTAATGCTATTAGTAAATAAATAATCCTATTTAGAATAAAAGCCCCCCTCCAAAAAAGAAAAAAAAAAACTTGCCACCTATGTTAACAGGTAATTCAAATATGAAAACTGATCATGGCCAATAAAATTAAAGATTTAAAAATTAAATGAGATATTATATTAAATTTCAGAAATGCTTGGTATTATTTATCTTTTCTATTTAAGTTGTTTGTGAGTCTGATGAATGAGGGCCTCCAAGAAACCCCTACTAGGAGTTTAAACATAGCAACACATATCACAAATCTTAAAAGTAATTGCAGATTTATGCTCAAAAATTCCCTTTTATTAATTTATCCTGAAGAAGCAGAGTTAATGAACACAAGGATTTCTGTATGAGAATGTTCATTGACATATTATGATTTTGAAACCACTCTAAATATAGATATTATTCAGCTATAGAGAATAGATTTAATTTATTTTAGTGTATTGATAGAATCTAGTTTCATTTAGGCAATATGTATTATTTTATTTACTTATATTTTTGGCAGCACGTAATTTTTATTTCAATTTTAGTTAACATACAGTGCAATGTTGGTTTTAGGATTAGAATTAAGTGATTCATCACTTACATACAGCACCCAGTGCTTATCACAAGTGCCCTCCATAATACCCATCACCAATCTAGCCCATCTCCCACACACTCCCCTCCATCAACCCTCAGTTTCTACGTTGAGTCTCTTGTGGTTTGTTTCCTTTTCTTCTCTTTTTTCCCCTCCTTCCCATATGTTCATCTGTTTTTTATTTTTTAAGTTTATTTGTTTATTTAGAGAGACAGAGCACATGAGTGGGGAAAGGGCAGAGAGAGAGGAAGAGAGAGAATTCCAAGCAGGGTCCCACTGTCAGCACAGAGCCTGATGCAGGGATCAAACTCACGAACCGCAAAATCATGACCTGAGCCAAAACCAAAGTCAGAAGCTTAACAGACTAAGCCACCCAGGCATCCCTTTAACTGTTTTGTTTCTTAAATTCAGTATTTGCTTTCTCTAATTGACTTACTTCACTTAGCATAATACATTCTAGCTCCATCATTGCAAATGGCTAGATTTCATTCTTTTTGATGGCCGAGTAATGTGTGTGTGTGGGTGTGCGTGTATACCACAACTTCTTTATACATTCATCAATCGATGGACATCTGGGCTTTTTCCATAGTTTGGCTATTGTTGATAATGCAGCTTCAAATATTGGGGTGCATGTACCCCTTTGAATCTGTATTTTTATATACTTCGGTAAATACCTAATAGTGCAATTGCTGGTTGGTAGGGTAGTTCTATTTTTAGTTTTTTGAGAACCATCCATGCTATTCTCCAGAGGGCATTTCCTACCAGTCTTCCCAACAGCAGTGCAAGAGGGTTCCCCTTTCTCCACATCCTTGCCGACATTTGTTGTCTCTTGTGTTGTTAATTTTAGCCATTCTGACAGGTATGAGGTCGTATCTCATCGTGGTTTTGATTTGTATTGCCCTGATGATGAGTGGTGTTGACCATCTTTTCACATGTCTGTTAGCCATCTGGATGTCTTCTTTGGAAAAATGTCTATTCATGTTTTCTGCCCATTTATTAACTGGGTTGTTTGTTTTTTGGGTATTGAGTTTTAACGTTCTGTATACATTTTTGGATACTAATTCCTTATTAAATATGTCATTTATCAGATATATCTTCTCTCATTCTGTAGGTTGCCTTTTGATTTTGTTGATTATTTCCTTTGCTGTGCAGAGGCTTTTTATCTTGATGAGGTCCCAATAGTTCATGTTTGCTTTTGTTTCCCTTGCCTCCAGTGACATGTCTAGTAAGAAGTTGATGTACCTGAGGTCAAGAGATTGCTGCCTGTGTTGTCCTCTAGGATTTTGATGGTTTCCTGTCTCACATTTAGGTCTTTCATCCATCTTGAATTTATGTTTGAATTTATGTTGGTGTAAAAAAGTGGCCCAGTTTCATGTTTCTGCATGTCACCATCCAATTTTCCCAACACCATTTGTTGAAGAAACTGTCTTTTTTTTCCATGGGATATCCTTTTCTGCTTTGTCCAAAGATTAGTTGAACATATAGTTGTGGGTCCATTTCTGGGTTTTCTATTCTGTGCCCTTGATGTAGGTGTCTGTTTTTGTGCCAGTACATACTATCTTGATGACTACAGCTTTGTAATAGAGCTTCAGGTCTGGAATCATGAAGCTTCTAGTTTTCTTTTCCTTTTTCAGGATTGCTTTGGCTGTTTAGGTTCTTTTGTGGGTCCATACAAATTTTAGAATTGTTTGTTCTAGCTCTGCAAAAGATGCTGGAGGTATTTTGATAGGGATTGTATTAATTGTGTAGATTGCTTTGGATAGTGTAGACATTTTAACAACGTTTGTTCTTACAATCCATGAGCATGGAATGCTTTTCCTTCTTTGTTCCTCTTCAGTTTCTTTCAAAAGTGTTCTACAGTTTTCAGTGTACACATCTTTTACCTCTTTAGTTAGGTTTATTCCTAAGTGTCTTAGTATTTTTGGTGCAATTGCAAATGGGATCCATTCCTTGATTTCTTTTACAGCTTCTTTATTATTGGTGTATAGAAATGCAACAGATTTCTGCATGTTGATTTTATATCCTGTGACTTTGCTGAATTCATGTATTAGTTCTAGCAATTTTTGATGGAGTCTTTCAGGTTTTCTACACAGAGCATCATGTCATCTAGAAATAGTGCAAGTCTGACTTCTTCCTTTCCAATTTCTATAACCTTTATTTCTTTTTGTAGTCTGATTTCTGAGGCAATCTGTGTAAGTAGTAATGATGGGAGTGGATATCCTTGTCTTGTTCCCGACTGTAGGGGAAAGGCTCTCAGTTTTTCTCCATTGAGGATGATATAGCTGTGGGTCTTTATGATGTTGAGGTATGTGCCATATATCCCTACTTTATTGAGAGTTTTTTTTTTATCAAGAATGGATGCTATATTTTATCGAATTCTTTTTATGCATCTATTGACAGTATCATATGGTTCTTATCCTTTCTTTTATTAATATGGTGTATCATGTTGATTGATTTGTGAGTATTGAACCAGCCCTGCATCCAAGGAATAAATCCAGTTGATCATGGTGAATAATTATTTTACTGCACTGTTGAATTCAAATTGCTAGTATCTTGTTGAGAATTTTTGCATCCGTGTTCATCAGGGATATTGTCCTGTAATTCTCATTTTAGTATGGTCTTTGTCTGTTTTTGGGATTAAGGAATTCCAGCTTCATAAAATGTGTTTGGAAGTTTTCATTCCATTTCTATCTTTTGGAACAGTTTGAGAATAGGTATTAACACCTCTTTAAATGTCTGATAGAATTCCCCTAAGAAGCCATCTGGCCCAGGACTCTTTGGATTTTTATTACTTATTCAACGTCTTTGCTGGTTATGGGTCTGTTCAAATTTTCTATTAATCCTAGTTCAGTTTTTGTAGTTTGTGTGTTTACAGGAATTTGTCCATTTCTTATAGATTGCCCAGTTTGTTGGCATATAATTTTTCATTGTATTCCCTTTTAATTGTTTGTATTTCTGTAGTGGTGTTGTGATCCTTCCACTTTCATTTGTGACTTTATCTATTTGGGTCCTTTCTGTTTTCTTTTTTATAAGCCTGGCTAGGGGTTTATAAATTTTGTGAGTTCTTTCAAAGAACCAGCTGTTAGTTTCATTGATTTGTTCTACTGTTTTTTGGTTTGTTTGTTTATTTCTATGTCATTTAGTTCTGCTCTAATCTTTATTATTTCCCTTCTTCTGCTGGTTTTAGGCTTTATTTGCTATTCCCTTTCTAGCTTCTTTAGGTGTAGGGTTAGGTTGTATATTTGAGACCATTCTTGCTTCTTGAGATAGGCCTGAATTACAATACACTTCCCTATTAGGACTGCCTTTACTGCATCCCAAAGGTTTTGGACTGTCATGTTTTCATATTCATTTGCTTCCATGTATTTTTTTTTATTTCTACTTTAATATCTTGGTTAACCCATTTATTCTTTAGTAGGATGTTTTTTAACCTCCATGTATTTGAGGGCTTTCCAAATTTTTTCTTGTGGTTGACTTCAAGTTTCATAGCATTGTGATCTGAAAATATGGGTGGGATGATCTTGATCTTTTTGGACTTGTTGAGGGCTGATTTGTGACCTAGTATGTGATCTATTCTGGAAAACTTCCACGTACACTAGAGAAGAATGTGTGTTCTGTTGTTTTAGAATGAAATGTTCTGAATATATTTGTTAAGTCCACCTGGTCCAGTGTGTCATTCAAAGCTGTTGGTTCCTTGTTGATTTTCTGCCTATTTGATCTGTCCATTGATGTAAGTGAGGTGTTAAAGTCATCTACTATTATTGTATTATTATCAATGAGTTTCTCTATGTTTGTCATTAATTGATGTATATAATTGGATGTTTTCAGCTTGGGGACATAAATATTTATAATGATCTTCTTCATGGGCAGATCCATTAATTACGATATAATGTCCTTTATCTCTTGTTACAGTCTGGTTTAAAATCTAGTTTGTCTGATATAACTATGGCTACTCCATATTTTTTTTTGACAACCATTACCATGATAGATGGTTCTCCATCCCCTTTCAATCTTCAGGTGTCTTTAGGTCTAAAATGAGTCTCTTGCAGGCAGCATATACCTGGATCTTGTGGTGTTTTGTTTTGTTTGGTTTGGTTTTTGTTGTTGTTGTTGTTGTTGTTGTTGTTGTTGTTGTTTTGTTTTGTTTTGTTTTAAATTCATTTCTGATATCCTGTGTTTTGATTGGAGCGTTTAATAGAGTTCATGTTTCTGGTGATGTTCTCTCGTCCTTTGTAGTCTTTGTTGCTTTTGGTGTTTTTTGTTTGTTTTTTCTCCACTCAAAGAGTCTCCTTAAAATTTCTTACAGGGCTAGTTTAGTGGTCACAAACTCCTTTAGTTTTTGTTTTTCTGGAAAACTCTAACTCTCTTCCTATTCTGAATGCCAGCTTGAATGTATAAAGAATTCTTGGCTGCATATTTTTGCCATTCAGTTCATTGACTATATCTTGCCACTCCTTTATGCCTGGAAGGATGTATTTTTTAAGGAATAAGTAATTATTGTTCTAAATTCTAATATATTTTCTTTTAAATGGGAGGAAACAAAAATTAAATAAATAATTTTCAATTTTATAACAATTATGCATGCAGATATTTTAATAAAAATTCCCCCAAAATAAAATTACTAAAAATTTTCAAGGTTATATACAAATATATATATATGTATAAATATATATGTATGTATATACATATATATAAATATATATGTGTATATATGTATAAATATATATGTATGTATATACATATATACACATATATATGTATATATGTATAAATATATATGTATGTATACACATATATACAAATATATATGTATGTATGTATAAATATATATGTATGTATACACATACGTACAAATACATATATGTATACATATACATACACATATATATGTGTGTGTATATTTAGATAAAATATCCATTCTTTGGATGTTAAATTTATAACTAATTTTGTCTTCATTTTGTTTTCATTTTCCACATTTTGTAATTAATGATTATAAATGTTCGTTGACAATAATGATACAACATTCTTTGTTTTAAAAATTTTTTTAGGTTTATTTGTTTTTGAGAGAGAGAGACAGAGTGTGAGCAAAGGAGGAGCAGAGAGAGAGGGAGACAGAATCTGAAGCAGGCTCCAGTCTCTGAGCGGTCAGCACAGAGCCCGATGTGGGGCTCAGACTCATGAACCATGAGATCATGACCTGAGCCACCCAGGCACCCCTAATGATACAACATTCTTAAAGCAAAGTGGTGCTCAAGCTTACTAAGTCAGTGTTATGTTGGAAATGACTTCCACTGGCCTGTAAGTGCCCATTGGTAAAACTTTCCTGTCATGTTCATTGCTTAAAATTGACTGTTGTAAAGATTTACCCTGTGGATATCTGAAAATGCTACAAATCTTTTTTTTTTTTTTATACAGAAAGCTAGTTTTTAAACATTTACCATCACACCACAGGGCTAGAAAAAACAAACAGAGATACTTCAGACAATATATTTAGTGAACAATTCATAATTCTCCTGAAAAAGATAGTTAGATGTCTACATATTTATTTCTTCAAAAATAATAACATTCATATTTAATAGCAGCTAGCAAACATATTCTTTCCTTGACTTTTATTTTCTTATTCTTGTCATTTTCTTTCCCATTTAAAACAAGTTATTATTTTCATTTATTCTTAAGTCATTTTTGTTTAATGTTTACTCTCACATAGCTATGCAGAAGACCCTAGCAAGATTCACACCTTTAGCCATCAATATTTATGAAGTAAACAGGTCCTAGAGCAATAACTATACATTTGGTTGCACATAATAACATCATAAAATGAGAGATATATAAATATAACACATATTAATAAAGCCACATCTTGCTGGGAGAAACTCAGCCTTTTTAAATCACAGGGGCTAATGAGACCTTACCTGCTGAGAGTGAGAGAACCTGAACATTTTAGGTACATATATGGATACAAGAGACACTATGGACTTTGTCCCAATGTTAGCCATATAATCAATGGAGATTAAACATTCAGAAAAAAATGTGGTAGTACTTGCTATTTTAATATGGTTTAAAACATTTGTGTAGATTTCTGTCTGAAGTTTGGTAGTTCCTCATAAAAAGGAAGCTTAGTTTTTGAACTGTAAATAGTTAGCCCCACAACCCATTGTTACTCAAAGTGTACTCCATGGATACATACCATCAGTATCACCTACACTTGTTAGAAACGTAGCTCCTTAAGTTCCACACCAGACCTGATAAAACAGAATCTACATTTTAACAAGATGACCATGAAATATGGATAGGAACTTTGAAAAGCAGCATTCTAATACATTCTCATTGACATCTTAACAGATAAGTCCTTTTTACTTATTTTAACATCAAATATGTAAAATTAGTTTATACATCAACTCTTTTAGATGAATATGATTTATGTTACATTACTCAGTTCTTTCTTATAGCACTATAAACTTGGAAGGAACTATACATGTAGTATATTTTGTATATAATGCTATCCATTTAAATGTCACTTTACAGAGCCATAGTTAGCCAAATACTTATTATAGAACTGTTTGGAAAAATAGAAAAGATCCGTGTCTTTGAGGGTCAGATTTTATTTGCATTATAGTACTAATGCTACCTAGGCATCTCTATCTCTCTTGCAGTTTTTTGTTTTATAAATTATAAAGTCTGGTTCATATATGTTGGGTAAATTAGATGAATTTATAGGTAAAAGCAGCTGACATATATGAGTTAATCAAAATGTGTTCAATCAACATAAATTTTCTCGAGATATAGGAACCAGTCCTTATAATTTATAAGCTAAAAAACTGCAAGAGAGAGGGAGAGAGAGAGAGAAAGAGAGGGAGAGATGCAGTCAGATGGCTATAGTTAACAACAAAGCAAACAACAGGTGCTGGCAAGGATGCAGAGAAAGGGAAGACTCTTACACTGTTGGTGGGAATGCAAACTGGTACAGCCACTCTGGAAAACAGTATGGAAGTTCCTCAAAAAGTTAAAAATAGAACTTCCCTATGATCCAGCAATTGCACTACCATTTACCCAAAGGATACAAAAATACTGATTCAAAGGGATACATGCATCCCAGAGTTTATAGCAGCATTGTCAACAATAGCCAAATTATGGAGGGAGCCTAAAAATGTCCGTTGACTGATGAATGGATAAAGAAGAGAGGTATATGTATACAATGGAATATTACTGAGGTCTCAAAAAGGATGAAATCTTGCCATTTGCAACAATGGGGATGGAGCCAGAATGTATTATGCTAAGGGAAATAAGTCTGTTAAAGAAACACAAATAGCATATCATTTCACTCATATGTGGACTTTAAGAAACAAAACAGATGAACATGGGGAAAAAATAGAGAAGCAAACCAGAAGATAGATTCTCAAACATAGAGAACAAACTGAGAGTTACTGGAAGGGAAGAGGGTGAGGGGATGGGTTAAATGGGTGATAGGTATTAAGGAAGGCACTTGTTATGATGAGCACTGAATATTGTATGTAAGTGATGAATCACTAGACTCTACACCTGAAACTAATGTTATACTATATGTTAACTAACTGGAATTTAAATAAAAACTTAAAAAAGGAAAACAAATGTGTTCATTCAAATCCATTAATACCTAAATTGATAATGTCTGAAACATCTGTGCTTCTTAATTCTCCAAGTCAATATATTAGATGCATATAATTCATTTTGAACATCAAGAATCTGAGCCACTATAGAAAAGTTAATTAACATCATTATAGCTATTATGAGCCATTTCAACCATGCTACCAAAAGAATAATCTTATTCTCTTAGGCCTGATACTAAGAATGCTTTACTTTATCAGCTAACATTGGTAGTTTGAGATTCCATAAGGAATCTTGCCAGATCTTGAGTTACTTTGGATAGTATCTAAGGAAAGATTGCTATATATCATGAATCTGATTTCAAGCAAATGACTATAGTGTAATCCCATTACATCTATGACCTTAAAAAATACCAACACCATCAGGAATTATTAGATCTGATGTGTAATCTTTCAGGCAAAAAAGATTCCTGATTTCTTTCTGTGATCATAAATAATCTGTCAGTAGGCTCTTGGAAGTACCATAGGTGCCCTAGGTCTTAATTGAGTCTCATACATTCTAAACTAGAGAACAATTCTTTTTAGCCTTTACTAACTTAAAGGCATCTTTAACCATATATATCACAGTGTTTTTTACAATAGGAAAAATTATAAACAACATGTATCTCCAGATATCTCAGTTCAGATAAATCAAATATGGTGCGCTCAAATGTAGAGATAACTGACTGAATTCTAGATTAATATTTTTTGACATAACCACTTGTTTATATATTTCACATGTTCCATTTGGAAGAATACAAATCAAATTAGCAACAGTGGCACTTTCCAGTGAAAATGTGAATGATTATTTTTCACTTTTTACTTTATATTCCAATAAATAATTAAAAGCAAATATGTCATCATGAAAAGAACCTAAAAAAGTTTATTTTATAATAAATCTCAAATTCAAGTTTAGAATTCCTTGAAAGTTTTGTGTACAATATCCCAGTGATTTTATTATGTTTATATATATATTTATATATTTTCTGTTCTGAGCATAGAAAATGTTATTTGTCCACTGATTAATAAAAGATAATAGTTACTTCAAAGAATCATAAGTTAATTCAGCCGTCTGTTTTAATATGAATAAAAAACTCAATCCATCAGTATGTGTGGGAGAAACAGCATTGTATTCTCTAAGAGGAAAAAAAAAACATGTTCCTCTTTTTGTTGGAATTTATCTCTTCGAATGTCAATAACTTAGTGATATTTGTCGATAGAAAAATAATGAACAAATAAATCAAGGGAATGCCTAATGTACTAAAGAAACGTCAGTTTAAGTTTTCACAAATGTAGTTTTCTTAAACACAATATTTTCATGAGTTAACAAAATACATAAATGTATAGAATATAAAATTAACAATAGTACTTAGTGCATATTAAACTTTAGCTATTACTGTGTTCAATATATTCTATAAGTGACATGTCTAAGAATATTTTCCTCTGATTTGCGTAGCTTAAAAAACAGCAACTGATTAGAGCACTTAAAAAGGGTTTATCATTTTTAAATAACTTCCACAGAGCAAACCACATTACTTGAACGGAATGCCAAATCATTACAAGTGTATTTATATAGTTATGAGTTTCCACAATTTCGTGTATGTTATACACAAGTACATAGTTCACGATTTATTCTTATTTTACAGATGTGTAATTTTCATGTTTTCACAGAGTGTTGCATTTAATGTCTCTGATAGATCTCAAATCCAGACCTCTTCTGTCAAATATCATGTGTGCTCTTATATATCATCATTTCTTTTTTAGTCTTTTAATCTTTCTTCCATGAACTTTCAGATTATTCTAACATAATTTACCATTTAATGGCATAATTAGCCATTTTAATGAAGTGATTGCCTGTGTGATTCCCACTGGGTGTATAGTGGCAAAAACCCAATTGGCATGATTATGATTTTCTGTATGAGAAAAAGGAATAACAACACTTGGATAGAGGTGGTATTAAAAACTGTGAGATTACAAAGGCAATGTATTATTAACTCTCTTTAAAAAAAAGTTTATATCATACTTTGATACCCACGGACATTTTATTAGCACTACAAAGAATAAATGCTACAATAAGAGTAGTACAAGATAATTCAATCATGCATTTTCCATTCTTCTCTTTAAATATGTTGATTGAGTACTAACCATGTGCAAAGCATTGTGATTCTCAATATGTGGGCTACCAGGAATAATATTGTCACATCTTATAGAATATTCACAGGGAAGTTAAGAACAAAAGCAATTGTAATGACCAAGACTTTTAAATTTTAGTATAATAAAAAAGACATAAAATCAGCATGATGGGCATTTGGAGGGGAAGGAATTTTTTCCCCTATGGAGAAAAGGAGAAAAATTATAATAACATAACATCTCTTAAATGTGCAGGAAGACTTCCCAGAAGAAGAGGAAATGAAATTTGGCTTTAAAAAAGAGATAAGATACAAGAAATCTCACTGTTATATAATGAATCCAGTGACTTTCCCATTAGTTGTCAGGAACTACTGCAGCTTTTTACCAGGTGATAGAATTATTTGTTACATGGCTTGATTTTTTACATTCTGAATTCTAGGTCTTATACATTCCACATTCAATGCTTTGTCTTTAAGAGCTTACCGCATCTACATGTTGTGCAATTAATGAGAAATCCTAATGCAAAGGGAACAAAATATGGCTTTCTCAGAAATGAAATGCACATCTGACATGACGAGAAACACTTCAGTACATGAGGTTAAGGCTGATATTAACTTTTTCACCCGGCAGGTTAACTGGGTTAATTGTCAAGATTGTGAGTGACACTTTCATTTAAAGTGAATTGTTACAGCACTTTTTGAGTCAGTAGAGATCTTATGGGATTCAATTCTACAATAAAACAAAGTCATAAAAATAAGTGATTTTTAAAATAGTGATTCATTAGAGTACAATTTGAGTTCATAAACATTCCTCATTTTAAACTTTATTTGCTAATTGAGGGATGGTCAAGAAATGTCAGTTATAGTTAGCTAAGTGTTTTTAGAGTCAGGAAAACCCAATAAATGTTTGATGTATCCTTATGCAACCAGTGGAAAGCCACAAACATCATAACAAGAAATAACATATTTTGTGGAACATAAAGGAAAGAGTACATGGATTACAAATATCAATACTGATTTTCAAACATATTTTGTACTTGCTGCTTTGCCTTCCCCCCTTGACAATGCCAAGACACTTTCAGTTTCATTTAACCTTAGAAATTCCTCAATGAAAACACTTGAGAGTTCCACGCCATTATTGTCATCAACAATTAAATAATTATTTTACTAAATACCACAAATAATTACAGTTATTGCTATCAAACAATCACAAGAGGGTGTATTAGAAAAGAGTTTTGGCATGCGTTTGTATAGCCATACAAAAATAAATGATGGTCAAGGACTAATGTAACTTTTTGCACATTAAAATTTAGTTCAGTTATCATAAAGAATTAGGTTCTTAGGAATCTATCAAAGCAAATAACGATAATTCAGAGCATAAGTCGAAAATTGTGTTGAATGAGTAAAAATGCATTTTCAAAGTATCTGATTTATAGGGAATGTACTGTCTCAATAGAGTATCTTCTCTGCCTTTAATTAATTGCTAGGATAGCCAAATGTCCTGGGTGTATCTTCCTGCTAGATTGGGCAGGGGGTGAATCCAGGATCTCTGCAGTTAGTGTGAAAACCTCCAGAAAACAAAGGCTAGTGATCTAAGATCAATTCTACAAAGAAGGAGAATCTTTAAAGTTTAATTTTCAGAAAAATATATGAGGGCCAGATTCTTACGTTATTGGTCAGATAGATAATGCTTGGCCTATCCAAATATGAATTACATTACACAAAAATGAGTACACAGCTAGGGCAACATAAACTTATCCTCTTTTTTTTTTTTTTTTTTAATTTTTTTTTTTCAACGTTTATTTATTTTTGGGACACAGAGAGACAGAGCATGAACGGGGGAGGGGCAGAGAGAGAGGGAGACACAGAATCGGAAACAGGCTCCAGGCTCTGAGCCATCAGCCCAGAGCCTGACGCGGGGCTCGAACTCCCGGACCGCGAGATCGTGACCTGGCTGAAGTCGGACGCTTAACCGACTGCGCCACCCAGGCGCCCCATAAACTTATCCTCTTTATTCAACTGTAAACTCACTGAGGGGAGGAATTATATTTTAGACCGTATTGTATATTTAGAAAATTGTTCTGTAAGTATTGTCATGGATTATTTATTTGGAAATATTGGCCCCAAAACACACAATTTTATCTGTGACATCAGGAATCTGCTACTATCATAAATGAGTAAGCCACCATTTAGATCTAATGAGGATATCTGTGCCTGACTTTTGATATCCAGTAATTCCTTAACTATGCTGGAGAAGAGAATCCTCAGAAACAGACAAAACAAAGCCGCCTCTTTAAATCACATCCCAAATCCTACCTGTGTTTAATATTTGGTGGATAGTATTGGTTACCTAATTAACAAAGAGAAAGAAAGGTCTAATAGTAAGCTATGTACTAGGGATAGCAGCATTCAAATAAGACAGGCAAAGGATAAAAGATCCCTTATCTTTACTCAAGTTAATCCAAATTAAAGGCAAATGTTTCAAAAGAAGACCCTCCCCCCACCCCACCCCAACCCCCACCCCACCAAAAAACAGGGTGAGGAATTGGTCAAAAGAAAAACATTCTTCAATTGTTGTGACAATGGGTATTATTACTGGTATTCTTTGTAAGAATCAGGATTTCATTCTTATAGTTTTCCTTAATCCATATTTCCTGCACTTTGTGGATATTTTAGTTTCAATATAGTTACTGTGTTTTTCCCTCTTTCCTACTATATAAAGTCCATTGTAACAAAAGAAGAAAATAAAAACAGACTCAATGCCATCAATCAGATAAAAGCACAGTTTATCTTTCGTTAGTATCATCCAGATTTTTCATATTAATATGAAATATCAGTGTTCACATGTATATTCACACAAACCTGTACACACGCACACACACACACACGTACAGACACATGACACACAATGGGAGAACACTGTTCTGATTTGCTATCTACTTTTACACTTCAGTATGTATTAGCGAACATGACATATTCCATCACATTGTAGTGGTCTCATTGATCTCCACTGTATGGGAGTAATATGACTTTTAATGCATCTAGTATGGTTCCATTTTTTGCTTCTGTGAACATAGGTTCTATGAACATTATTGTAATCATATGTTACATTTTTTATTTATGTAGAATAAATTCATTGAAAAGGAATGATTTAGTCAAGAAATGTACTTTTAAATAGGCTTTAAAAAAAAATTAAGTAAGCTCGGTGCCCACCGTAGGGTTTGAACTCAAGACCTCAAGATGAAAGAGCCACATCCTCTACTGACTAAGCCAGCCAGACATCCCGTCAAGAAATATACTTTAAGAAAGCTATTTCTAAAAGGTGCCAAATAGATATCTGGGAGGATTATCAGGCATTATTTTAATTTAAATATGTATGGCAGTATCCATATCAGTTCATTTTAGTAACCAATGAATATTGCAACCTATTTTTAGCTTTGATTATTAAACAGAAAAATATGACATCTAGTCATTTTTAAAATTCCATTAAATTGACAACTTACCAAAGTAGAACACTTCTTTAAATGTTTATTAGTCACCAAAATTATTTCTTTTATAAATTACTTTAAGTGTGCTTATTCCATTTTTCTACTAGTTAATATTTTATTGATTTGTAAGAGCTTCTAATGAAATAGTAATACTAACCTTTCATCTGTCCTATATATTGCAAGTATTTCTGAAAGTCTTTCTTACTTTTTAAATAATTGTTACATGTTTAAATATGTCCCTTTATTGTCACCAGCTGTGTATCATTAGACAATTCTTCTCTAGCCCAAACTTCTACACATATTCACATATTGCATTCTAATGTTTTAATAACACTCTTATTACATTATATATTTATTTACCAATAAATATATGGATCTGTTACTCTTCTTTCAATAGCCATAGTACTTATTTCTGTTATTGGTCCAATTGACACTGCTAGAATTTCCAGAAAAAATGTAAACTGTTTTTATGCTTGCAAGAATTGTGATCCCAATTTAAATATTAATAAGAATGCTTCACCATTAAATGGATTCAATGCTTTTGTGATGTGTGCATATGTTTATACAAATATTTATATAAATTTTATCAAATGCTTTTAAGTTACTACCAAGAAAATAATTAAAATTTCTCTCTATACTATTCATAGCATTAATTGAATTAAATTTTTTTTTTTAATTTTTTTTTTCTTTTCAACGTTTATTTATTTTTGGGACAGAGAGAGACAGAGCATGAACGGGGGAGGGGCAGAGAGAGAGGGAGACACAGAATCGGAAACAGGCTCCAGGCTCTGAGCCATCAGCCCAGAGCCCGACGCGGGGCTCGAACTCACGGACCGCGAGATCGTGACCTGGCTGAAGTCGGACGCTCAACCGACTGCGCCACCCAGGCGCCCCGAATTAAATTTTTTATAAATTGAAATGTTCATAAAATAGATCCATCTTAAGAAGTTAATTAAATAATGTAGAACTAATTCAATTGTCTAGTTGCATATGTACACTACCTCAATTTTTTTTCTTGTTGATGTTGTTTTCTGTGCTATCGTATTAGAATAAAAGATGATTAAAATGAAATAAGAAGTTTGATCTGAGAAAATTAAATATCAAAACTTAGCTAATAATAAATATTTGATCTCACCATTCCAGGGCTGAACCCTGCATTGGGCTCTCTGCTGTCAGCAAGGAGCCTGCTTTGAATCCTCTGTGCCCCCCTCTCTCTGCCCCTTCCCCATTCATGCACATATGCGCGTCCTCTCTCACAAATAAACGTGAAGAAGAAAGTTTTAAAAACAGCTTTAAAGTATAACATGTATACCATTAAATTCACCCTTTATAAGCATTTAACTAAATGGTTCTTAGTAACTTTATGGAATTTTACAATGATAACCACATTCTAGTTTTAGAATATTTTCATCAACCTAAAAAATTCCCTCATGCCTCTTGTCAGTCATCCCTTCCTCTACCCCCAGCATCAGGCAACCACTGGTCTGTGTTTTCTCTATATACATACCTTTCCTAGAAATTTCATATAAATGGTATCATCTAACATATAATCTTTTGTGTATGGCTTCAGATACTGTTGAGTGAATAAATCACATAAATTAATTTCAACATTTATATATTCCTAAATCTTTGTTTTTAATCTTCCTATTTTTATAGTAACCTTATTTCCTTATTAGAAAAATCTTCACTGCCCACAAACCCTATCAGATGAGATAGCTAATCACAGACTTTTATTCTTGAGGATTTATTTGTCTGCAACCATTTCTTGTATCAAATATTTTTTTAAGTCAGGGTTAACTTGGAGAAAGCAGAAATAACCCTAGTGTTTTAAGTCAGGAAATGATTAATACAGAACATTAGTTTTTATACAATCTTTAGAAGTGTTGGAAAAATACTCCATAAATGGAATTGCTGGGAATGGCTTTTAGATTAACATTGCCAATCTGGCCTAATAAAGATGTACAATTACAGACACACACATACACGTGCACACACACACACACACACACACACACACAAAAGATGTGCAATTACAAAGATGAGAAATAAGAATAAGGAAGCTACCTCTGGAAATATTGGCCCCCCAAAAACACAATTTTGTGACATCAGGAATCTGCTACTATCATAAGTGAGTAAACCACCATTTAGATCCAAGGAGGACATCTGTGCTTGACTTTTGATACCCGGTAATTCCTCAACTATGCTGGAGAAGAGAATCCTCAGAAGCAGACAAAGCAAAGCCTCCTCTATAAATCACATTCAAAATCCTACCTGTAAGATTGGAAAAAAATGGAATTTCAGGTGGTTTGCCTCTTTAGTACAGATAGACATTGGGAGGAGGGTGAATGGATGCTGACCTAGTCAACTATATATCTCATTATGGAAATTTCTAGGTGGGCCTATGATATCATCAATTTTTACCTCAACTCAGTGAGTGCTATAGATCTGAGCATATAGATTATTTGGAAGTTTAAGGCAATTTCTATTACCATTGTTGTTGCTGCTGCTATTACTGCTTTCTTTCCCTTGCCTCTCCACTTACTTGTTAAATTCCTTAATTCTGCTTCACAATAACTGTGAGTCAATTTATTTACTCTCCTATTTGCCTAATAAATGATCACTGATACACAAATAAACCCAAAGCATCACTGAGGCAATTGGATGGATGCTGTTGAAGAATAAGGCCATTTGAGACATTTCTTGATATAAAAGAAATGCCATTAAGTTAACAGCTGATAAAACTACAATCCCATACAGCATACACATTACAGTGAGTTTTCCCAACATAATAGCCAATTTCAGTTTGTCTGCTTCAGAAGAAGCAGAAAGTGAGGGAAGGCCATGGAGCAGCCAGCAGGATAATTAATTACACAATATGGGAAAATTGCCTCCTCCTCTTAAACCTGTGACTTTTGACCTCAGATAAAATCCAGAAAATTTTCTCTTTCTACAATGATGATAAAATGTCACAAATTTCCGTTGTTGGCTCTATAGATGAGAGGAAAACATATGAATACCTATACATGATTTCCAACTTCATGAATATTCGCAAATTAAAACTTTCCCTGGAGACATATGCAGTAGTGTTTATGTCAGCACAGTTCACAACTGCTCCAAACTGGAAATAATGTGAATGCTCATGAACAGTGGAATTAATGGATAAATACATGGTGATACATTCATAGAATGGATTATTATGTAGCAAAGAAAATAAACTAAATGATACAACATGGAACAACATGAGTATCAGAAATAGTGAAAGATGGCAGACTTACAAGCACGCACACTGGATGACTTCATTTATAAAATTTCAAAGAACAAACCTAAGTTATGGTGTTTAGATATATAAGGATGCCTTTTTCTTTTTCTATTTTTATTATTTTATTTTATACTTTATTTTATTTTATTTTTTTATTTTTTTGTAATTTAGAGTGAGAAAACACCTGGGTGCCAAAGGACCTTCCTCCCAGACTCCTTTGTTTTTTTTTTTTTTAATTTTTTTTTTCAACGTTTTTTTTTTTATTTATTTTTGGGACAGAGAGAGACAGAGCATGAACGGGGGAGGGGCAGAGAGAGAGGGAGACACAGAATCGGAAACAGGCTCCAGGCTCTGAGCCATCAGCCCAGAGCCTGATGCGGGGCTCGAACTCACGGACCGCGAGATCGTGACCTGGCTGAAGTCGGACGCCCAACCGACTGCGCCACCCAGGCGCCCCCCTCCCAGACTCCTTTGTAAGGAGCTCGGTTCACACCATCTGTATTGCAATCCTCAATGCTCCTGGAATCTTCAACCCGGCTCTTCCCGGTATAGAATCTTACGGTAGCAAGCGCCTAGCCCAAGACGCCACACCAGGTGCTTGAAAGCACTCAGGCCCAAGCAGCCGCACCTGTGGGGCCTCCGGAAGCCAGCCCGAGAACGTGCACCGCGCATGCTCCGGACGTCAATTTACAGCCTTCCAGCGGCTTCCCGGGCTTCCGAGGAGGATCTCTGGGCTGACTTCTACTTCTGCCAACGCCCGAGGTCCAAGGCTGCAGCACCCGAAACACGCCGTTACGTTGTGGGCTCCCCATCCAGGACGCTGCTATCCTTTCGGACATCGTTAAGGTTTTGTTCTTTAAAATATATTCACATATATATATATATATGAATTTCATGGCATGTTGAGACAGTAATTATTTTGGATTGGTTAGAGTGAAGTGAGTTTTAAAGACAGCGTAAGGGGCGCTTGTGGGTTCTTTTAACCTGCATGGTGACTAATATTCACAGTTGTGGTAATTCATGCGGCTGTGTGTTTGGTTTGTGCACTTTTTTTTTTGTTTGTTTGTTTGGGTGTCATACTTTATGTTAGAAACAAAGATTTTAAAGTTTTGACATGGAGCCTTTTTAAAAAAGAAGGCAGGCTTTCTCTCCCTACAAGTTTAAAATGGCCTGACTTAACATCCTTACTGCTACTATAGCCCAGCTTCCATAATTAGCATCAGCAGTATGTGACTTTCATTTTACTCGTGAAAAAATCATAACCCAGTTACATTTCTGTGTGTATATGTATATCCAGGAAATAAGGATTACAAGCTTTTAATGATCAACAGAATTGGGACTGCTAACTGAAGAGGAACTATCATCAAGGCAAAAAGCAAGAGAAAAAATATTTTTAAAAGAACAAAAAAATCAGCTTTGAATTATTAGCCTTAGTGAAAAAAAGAAGGGATTCTGTGTATTTGATCAAAAGAACCAATAGTGACAGAGAGTGACAGAGACAGGGCGGGAAAGAAGGGAGAACTCTCTTTGAAACATCAAACTCATTAGGTAAATGTTAATATTTAGGATATAGATTGACAAATACAAGAGTGAAAAAATAGTTACCATGTTAGGCATACAAAAAAGCTAAGGAATCCTACCACAAGCTCCTTTAATACAACAAAAAGATAAAAGTTATGAAAGAAAATTTGAGACCAATAGTTGACCCAGTGTTTTCAATATTCATATCGATTTATTAGTTATTAGCAAATCAGAGATGAGACAGCACACATGCACAAATGCAAAAGTGTAATTGAAGAAGATATGCTATAACCTAAGAAAAAAATTATGGAAAGAGATCAAAGTGTCTTTCAAAATTACTATTAATGTGAAAAAACACATTAATACGTACAAATAAATATTGAGCTCAAGGATAAAAGGGCTCCTGAGTGGCTGAGTCAGTTAAGCCACTGACTAGATTTCGGCTCAGGTCATGATCTCACAGTTAGTGAGTTCGAGCCCTGCATAGGGCTCTACACTCACAGTACAGAGCCTGCTTGAGATTCTCTCTCTTTCCCTCTCTCTGGTCCTCCTGTGACTGTGCGTTCTCTCTCTCTCAAAATAAATAAATAAGCTTAAAAAAAAAAAGATAAATAGAAGTACTAAGTATCCTACAACTTGACAAAAGGGGAATATATTTACAAGGGAATTAGGTTGTGGTTGTTTTCAGACCATTTATCTGAGATACATGATATTGAAAGTAGTGGATCACTGCATTCAAATTCCAAGAATAAATATTTTTACTTAGCATCCCATAGTTGGCCCACCTTTGATCAAAAGTTAGGCAATATAAATATATTCTTAACAAGTGGGGATTCATAGAGTAATATACCATATATCTTTTCTGAAAAAAAAGAAGTACTTAAATTTAAGAAAAGAGAAGACATGAATAAAAGAAATGTGAGAATCCAAGTAAGTACAAAAACATATAATTATGTCTAAATAATTGCATAGGATTCAGTTGGAAAATTTAAAACAAATATTAAGAATCCCAAAAATAGAAGAATCATAATGTTTGAATGAATGAATTTTCTTGCCCCCCGCTAAAATATATAAACAGAAAAAAAACCAGATAAGGGAATTTTAATAAAAGCAGTCGTCAGGGATGTTTTAGGCAAATTTTAACATCAACAAAAGCAGTATCTATGATGTTAATATTTTTAAAATTGCACATAATAATTTCAAACTAAAATTATAATTGTATTTTAATAAGATTAAAGGGCGCCTGGGTGGCGCAGTCGGTTAAGCGTCCAACTTCAGCCAGGTCACGATCTCGCGGTCCGTGAGTTCGAGCCCGGTGTTAGGCTCTGGGCTGACAGCTCAGAGCCTGGAGCCTGTTTCAGATTCTGTGTCTCCCTCTCTCTCTGCCCCTCCCCCGTTCATGCTCTGTCTCTCGCTGTCCCAAAAATAAATAAACGTTGAAAAAAAAAAATTAAAAGATACAACCTGACAAGATTAACAACAGAAACCTGTATTTACCCTAAACTATAATGATGAAACTATTAGATATAAAAGGACGACGTGTAATCTCAATGGGCATATTTAACTCCTTTCTGAAATAGGCAGATGAAGTCAACACACGAATACCTGTAGAAATTAAGAAAGGTGTAAGCATATCCGGACATATTTAGATGCATTTTGAATTTTGTGATTGAATCGGCCAATGAAATAATGTATTCAACATGTTACTGTGCTTTGCTTACTTAAGACTGATTCTTGTTTCATATTATTACAAGTCTCAGTATCAAGCTCATTTAAATATTATGACTTTTGAGTGCTTTCATATTGACCAATGCAAATTCACCATTATTATTCTTCTCAGTAAAACATAGTCTTGCATGATTCTCATATAGTCAAATTCCAAAGGTGATCAAATTTGGGATTATGAGTGGGATATTTTTACCTTTATACATGAAAATAAGGAAATGTTTGTGATGGTAATGTTGAGTTTTCCCATCCATATCTGTAACTTGTTTTCTGCCTCTGGCCAAACTTTGTTTTCTGCCTCTGGCCAAACTTTGTAATTCACTACTTGGTTTCTTCCTGTAATATGGAGGAGTTTCCATCTCCACTGCAGCCTAGAACTTTCCCTATTCTATGCCATTAATTAACATCCTTTGACCTTCCTCTTTCCTAGAAATGCACTGAAAGCTCTTTTCCATTATTGCTCCCCTCCACTGCTTCTTGCTCTTTGTGTTACTTTCCTTTGTATTTCTTTACAGAAAATTAAAGGTGTTCATCATAAGGAGTTGAGGCATGAGTTTAGTCCACCATCTTGAATTAAAAGTCACTAGTGTGTTTAATTTGTATTGTGCATGAAAAATCCAGCCATAGGAATCTTTTTGTTAGGAAAGTAAGGGCAGCAAACTCGCTTGTTAATTTTTGTTGGGGTTTATGTGTTTGGAGCTGCAAGCAGTATTATGATTAGTTACTATATAAAGAATATAAGGTGTTTTGCATAGTATTTCTTGTTTTGATTCAAATCATGATTTTGAGATTCATACAAAAGCTAACAATCTGATTTGAAATTATTCTGTCTAGTAAATATTAAGAATGATGATAAAAACCTGAAAAAGTATTTTTCCAATAAAGGTAAAAACTTACCTAGAAAATTACCTTTTACCAATTACCTAGTGATTGACCAAATGATCAGAATATTTTGTGTTAATTCTATAATTGTATATCATTTTAACTTATTAAAGATTCCTGGGGCACCTAGGTGGCTCAGTCAGTTAAGCATCTGACTCTTGGTCATGATCTCATGGTTTGTGGATTCCATCCCTGCTTTGGGCTCTGTGCTAACTGTGCATAGCCTGCTTGGGATTCTCTGTCTCTTCCTCTCTCTGCACCCCCACCCCATGCACTGTTAGTGTCTATCAAAGGAAATAAATAAAAAAAAGTTTTAAGGATTTTTAAGAAACATTTATTATTAAGGGGAAACAATAGTTTCACTTAAGCAGATGTCTCAACTCTTTCTACTTCATTTTATTCAAATAGTTTTTGAAAAGGAGAATCTGAAGAGACAGCTTAAAAATAATTAAGTGGTCAATACTTGCATAGTATGCAAAAACAGATCACTCTCACTAAAAGCCTCCAGACAATTCATCATTGTTCTATTTGACAAGCCCATGAGAAGAAAGACTCTAGAGTTTACCAGAAGGTAGACAATGCAGTTGGTCAAAGTTGGGATTCAGTGTAGAGGTGCTCAGGATCTTCCTAAGTTAGAAATGACAAATTAATTAATGTTCATATACATGAAAATTGACCGAGGTTAAATGATGTCTTATAAAATGTCTTATACAATTTATTTATTTATGGATATAATACTCAGTTTAATGCAATAGTGTCATAAAATTTGGCAGAATTTTATCAGTGAACCCTCTTGTGCTTATCTGTAATAAAAAGGTCAGAAACAGCCATGATCAATTTGTAAAGAAAATACATGATTTTACCTGACTTTTCACCTTGACTTTGTGGTTGTTACTAATTAGATATGATGACAAGTAGAATAATTTGGTTGGTCCAGTTTATTGGGGGCTAGTCCAGTGTTTTTTGTGCCGAGAAAAATCAGAAAGCTTTTGTGTGGCTGCTACATGACATTGTCATCACACAGACTTTACTTCCTTTTTCTGCCCAGTCTATCTCAGGTGTACCTGTGTTTGTTCCTGGTCTAAAAATATTCTATCTCTTTCAGAATATTTACAAAGCTTGATAGTCTACATGTTTCCCATACTTGGTGTTACTCCTTCTGCATTACCTAATACATTCTTACCCCTCCCCAGTTCCAGCCAAATTTATCTTTCTGAAGGCTTTCTTGTCCATTGCAGGTCTTCCTTTCAGTTCTCAGAAGTTTACCTGCATTTATCCTCTGTAATCCTTATTAGATGCAATTAATGCTATCCTGTATTTTGTATTCATCAAATCATAGCTTCCTAGGCAAATCCTAAAAAAATAAAGATTGTGATTTATACTTTCAATCCATCATGATACCTGGCACAGTTCTACATATACACAAGGCTTCAAAATGAAATACCAAAATGTACATTAGTAGCATTTAGAAATAGGATTTCACATTAACTGTGTCACCCTTGGGTTTAGCTTACTGTATAACTTCTGATATATTTACAGCTGTAAATAAGTCAAATATACAAATTTCATTTATATGTATATATATACACACAAAAATATAATACAAATATAACAGGACATATTATAATCATATACAGTATAAAGTACTTTGTATCTAATACATAGTATTATATATATAATAGTAAAGAAATTCGATAAATTCTATTTATCCATACATCCATTTGTTTGTTGATCTATTCAGTTAATGTCTAGGATTCTGTGCTCTACATTAATGCTTCTACTAAGTTGTGGGAATAAAAAATATATATGATACCTACAGTCACAAACTATACAGCCTTATGGAGAGACAAACATTACAGTACCATGTGTGAGTGCTACACTAGGAGATATATCAGATAGTTAATAACAGTTTATATCATATTTCTGAGGTGAGTTACCTTTTCAAGTAAGCCATTTAAGCTAAGATACAAAGGAATTTGTCTTAGGAAGAGAGAAGTAGCTATGTAAAGATGCAGGATCAACCAAGACTCTTGAAACCTTCGTGAAGGTAAAAATATTTCAGTACGTCTGTAACGTGGTATATGAAGGATGCCAAAGTATGTTACTGGAGAAGTATCTTTGTAAGTTATGTTAAGATGTTTGGATGTTATCCAGAAAGAGGGCATCATTTAACAGTCCAAATCAGAGGTGTTTTTATGATTAAATTGAAAGCACAGAGTCCAATCTCAGCCTTGCCACTAGGATTTATTAATTTATGGCAAGGAACAACGTCTGTATGCTTCTGTTTGCTGGTTTTAAAATTAGGGAAGTAATATTACCTGTCTTATAGAATCATTTGGAGGCTAAAATGAGTTACTTTTTAATGCTTAGAAGAGTGCCTAGCACATTGTCAGTGTTAATAAATGTTAAATATTTTTATTCTTCTTTGAAACATTTATTTTTACAGAAGAATGGGAATAGTGGAACATAGGAAACCCAGAAAAAGAAGGATCAAGTGAAACTATTGCACTATTAATGTAAATGAAACAAAAAAAAAAATGCTGGTAGATTCTGATTCCACTGATGAATACCACATCACTTCCACTAAATTGGAAGTTGAATCTGTCTCTGGTTACTTCAGTCTCCTCATGTGACTGCTAGAACAGGTAACAAAGGGGAGTCTTGTGCTTCCTGGGTTATTTGATTATCACTATCAAGGGCAAAGAGTATCACTCTTTCACAAAGAGGGCGGAGAGGAGTATTAATGTGACCCTGTGGATCCCTGAGATACCTCCTAATATTACCATATCTAGTGGTTAAAGTTATTGGAAGTCTATAGTAAAATAGCATACCAAGTATTCAGATCTCTCAAGAATGAGGTTTGATTATTCACCTAGCTCAAGAATCCCAGTGAAAGAATTCCGAGTGAGAAGGAAATACAAAGTGGGTACTAGAGGAAGGAAATCGCAAAGCCCAATAGTAGCTTCATGAATAATTGCAGAAACAAGGACTAAAGAATTTACCTCTATGATTTTCCTTTCTCTACCATGTGTATAGTGTATATATACACATACACCTTAATTTATGTAATATACATATTAAACATGGCCTTATATTTATATTATAAATATGTATTATATATGCATTTAAATTTTTCTCTTATTTTTCTCTACGCATTGTAGGTCATAGTTAAAATTACAGTTTCCTTCCTAAATTATAAACTATCAAGGAAATATAGTCATAAAGTATTGAGCAACTTTTAAGTGATTCAGGACTTTGAGATGGATGCAGTAACTTTTGAGACCTCCAGTTGCTCCATTTTCCAAAGGCAGTGAGAGAATTGTCAGTTGTCTGAGGGAAAGTAACATTATGCTAGAAGGGATATTGTTGATGTTGGTGGAAGTGGTGGTATTTGGAGCCTTACTTATGGAAAGTGGTGTATTTTGTGTAGGACAACCACGTTGTAGACTCCAGGGAAGACGTGATTTAAATCTATTTTGAACAGTTGTTTCCTATTTTAAAAATTTCTGTCAATATGAGTCCATCTTTCCTAGATGGAGCCAACTAAATGTTCATCCTTGCTCAGATTCTCTTGCAGCACTGCTCCATACCTGTATGTTGGTTCTATCAATCTGGCATGCATTTTTAAGGCTTGTATTCAGAGCAGTGTGAGTGCTAAATGAGAATTGATCTTTTGATAAGTGCAGCTGCCATGCTAGGCAGGTCTTTAAGTGTAGCATATCGAAAAGCGAAGGATGACATCAGATTTGCATTTTGTAAATATTGTTTAGGCCGCAATCCCAAGGAAAGATTGGAGAGAGAGAGAGGAGTATCTGAAGATGGGGCATTTAGAAAAATTATTGGTGTAACCTAGTCAAGTGATAGGTGGTAATTTGCACTTGGGTTAGGATGATGATTCTGCAGAGAAGCATGCTGACTGGGAAGGTACTTGCAGATAAAGTTGGAAAAGCTTTTATATAAATTTGTAGGAATGATGAAGGAGAGAGACCTAGAAATGCTGAATTCAAAGCATATGATTAACTAGATGGATGTCACATGGAGTGATCATATGCTGTGAGCACATTTTACAATGAATACATTTGTGTGCATCTGTAATGTATGTAGAGTGTTGGCATGATTATTGTCTGCTGTGAATAAAAAATATATGCGAAAACCTTATAAAAATAATCTAACAAAAGTAGAGAAAAGGTAATCAAAACATGCTGGGATTTTCTCCCATAAACCCAACAATGCAGTTCTTGTCTACAAGCTCTTCATATTGATAGATTCTTGGAACCAAGATTTCCTCAATACTTGATTTTATACAATTGCATGCACAAATGGAAATAAATACCATATATCAATTGTTCCTCTGAGCTTTTCTATGGGTAATTTTTGTCTTTAATTACATTAGTCTGAAATGAGTTGTTTTCATCAAGGAAGATGTTAATTTTGCAATTAAGAAATTAGGCAATTTACCATATTTTTCAATGTCAGTAAAAATTCAGGTTTCTCTTCTTAACCTGATAGACAAAACTAGTTATAAGGAGAGATTATTAGAGTAGGTTCTGGCTCAGGAAGAGTCAACTCATCTACTCTTCTTATGAATTTAAAAAATTAGTAATGTTTATTTATCTTCTTTTTGACATTGTTTTCACAATTCAGTGTATGGAAAAATTATTTTTGTAGAGAAGATGAATCGTGGCTTTAACATTTGCATATTACTTTGCTTTACATGATTTCAGGTATTTGTGAAGTGTTTTATTAGCAGTGTGCTAAAACAAACTATAAGAAAATTCAAGATGTAAAATAAGGACTTTTTCACAAAAAAGAGCATTAACATTCACGCAAAGTATATGTATGTGTGTTTAAATCTGGAGATGGGTTTTGATTATCAAACTCAAATAATTATTATCATCATTACGAAAAGTATCAGTGACAAAATTATAAAGTTTTTTTAAAAGATTATATTGTTATGTTCGTCGTGTGCATCTGTTTAAATGTTAGAAAACTCATCCCATTATGAAATATTTAAGCTTAAACATAATTAGATTAACTATAAAAGTATGCATTATAAATTCATTACAATTGTATTTAAAGTTTAAAATGTTTATAATACAAGCTTTTGTTTTGGTTTTGACTTTCCAAATGAATTTTTTCCTACTTTGATAATTGTCTAATTTTAGTTTAGAGCCTCCTTGCCCTACATTGTGAAAGCTCATTTCTGTTACCTTCATATTAAAATCTATAAGACAAGATTTTCATACCTTCTTCAAATGGTTTATGATTCATAATGTCCATAGTTAATGATAATTTCATGGATATTGGCAATAAAATAATTTATTAAATTATTAATTTAAAAGATATAAAACTAAAATCATGTGAATAGTGAGTTCAAGAGAAGATATATTATACATTAATGACATAGGCCCATAGGTAAGGTTTTACCAATTGTGAAAAAGTAGTATTATATACCTCATCTACAAATTTTCCTTCCTGTTTTCATATGTCTTTCTGCCTGCTTGCCAATCTATTTCAAGTTGAGTACTATTGATATTGAAATTGACCTAAATAGGGGCGCCTGGGTGGCTCAGTGGGTTAAGCTTCTGACTTCAGCTCAGGTCACGATCTCGCAGTCCGTGAGTTCGAGCCCCGCGTCGGGCTCTGGGGCTGATGGCTCAGAGCCTGGAGCCTGCTTCCGATTCTGTGTCTCCCTCTCTCTCTGCCCCTCCCCCGTTCATGCTCTGTCTCTCTCTCTCTGTCTCAAAAATAAATAAACGTTAAAAAAATTAAAAAAAAAAAAAAAAAAAGAAATTGACCTAAATATAAACTTGCTAAAATGTCTTATGCTTTAAATATGTGTTCACATATTTATTGACCTTTTTTACAAACTGTTATCTCTGTGGCCTGATACAGTTATTTTCCTATCTTGCCTTGAAGCATAACGCATTTATTATGGTGTCTAGATATAACATCTACAAGAT